>NC_063180.1:44755663-44789057 GCF_023159225.1 Perognathus longimembris pacificus
AAACACCAAAAAACCAAAAGAAAAAGAAAAAAATAACCACAGCATAAAGAGCTAGAGGCATGGCTCAAGCAGCAAAACATCAGATGGTATGCATGAAGCCCCAGGTTCAAACTATACTAGCATAAGTAAATATATAAAATAAAAAGAATGTTCAAAGCAGCAAAATTTAGGGAAGAGAAGCAGCTATTCTTTCTTTCTTCTTTCCCTCCTTTCTTTCTTGGTGGTTGGTTGTAGGGCTTGAAGTCAGGGCCTGGGCGCCGTCCCTGAGCTCTTCAGCTGGAGGCTAGCGCTCTACCACTGGAGCCACACTTCCGGTTTTCTGGAGGTTCATTGGAGATAAGTGTCACAGCCTTTCCTGCCTGGGCTGGCTTTGAACCACAATCCTCAGATCTCAGCCTCCAGAGTAGCTAGGATGACAGGTGTGAGCCACTAGCTCCAGGCCTGAAAGAGCTATTAACAGTAGAATAACTATGAGTACACTGTTTTCATCAATGGAGAAGGAATGACCTATTCAATCCATCAACAAAAAGGAATGAATCGGGGCTGGGGATATAGCCTAGTGGCAAGAGTGCCTGCCTCGGATACACGAGGCCCTAGGTTCGGTTCCCCAGCACCACATATACAGAAAAACGGCCAGAAGCGGCGCTGTGGCTCAAGTGGCGGAGTGCTAGCCTTGAGCAAAAGGAAGCCAGGGACAGTGCTCAGGCCCTGAGTCCAAGGCCCAGGACTGGCAAAAAAAAAAAAAAAAAAAAAGGAATGAATCACAGCTGCATATCACACTATTAATTTCAGTAATAATGAGTGAGAAAAATCAAGTTCCAGGAAACAATGTCCAATGGAAGCTCCTATTTCTGGAATTTCTGTTGTAGAGCCACAGAGCAAATAAACACTTGTAAAAAAGCTACTTCAATGATGGCCTCCAGGTGGGGTCCTAGAGCCACTGCTCCTACAGCAACGCTTTCCAGGCTGCGGGGCACGGGGCAGTGAACCCAGACATCAATTTACAGTTTAATATTCTATTAGAAAAAACACACTAGAAAGCCAGGTGCCAGTGGCCGGTGCCTGTAATCCTCGTTACTCGGGAGGCTTGGGAGATGTTCATCTCCAAGCAGCCAGCAAAAGGATGGAAACGGAGGGGTGGCTCGAGTGGCTGAATACCTTGAGCGAACAATGCCACGGAAGAACACTACGGCCCCCCTCTCCGTGCAAGCCCCAGAACCGGCACAGACACAGAACGGGATAGAAACCATCGGAGGCAATACACACAGCAAAGGGGGAGTCTCTTCTGTGAAACGTGTTTGCTTTATAAAAACATATACACATGTCTATCCGCCCTGATTCTAAATTTTGAAATCTGATCAACTCAGAAAATCTCTTGTACATTTGGCCCCAAAATTCATTAGGATGCAAAATATGACCTGAAAGAGCATCGTCTATTTTATAGCTTTTATTCTTCCTTCCTTGTATTGAGTGCTGGGATAACAGACATGCACTATCCAGCCCGAATGACTAATATCTCTTAAAGATGAAAAAGTAAGAAGCGCCCCTAGACTTTACATGGGAGTGATTAACCTACAGAGAAAGATCATTATGTTATATACATACATGTAATGCATATAATACTACATATATGTATACAGCAGGTTTACATGCATTACTTTGTACTAAGTTGACATGGAAAACATATTTCAGACTAGCTTGAAAAAAAAAAAAAAGTCTGAGAATTCACTGGTAAGGGACCACAGTTCAAGGATGCCACACTTAGGCCTCCACTCGTTATTATTCTACAAGACTCCAGGAAAGAAACACTGCCATTTTTATGAGTAGAACTTGCTGTGCTGTGACTTTCTTCCCACTTCATTCTCCACACCACTTCTGGTTCTCGTGAAGCAGGAACGAGTCATCACTCCCAGGTGCCTTTCGATGAAACATCATGCCCAGAACTTCCGCCTTCCCAAATCTCTCCCCACAGAACATCAGGAAAAGCCCCGGCACCGGAGGGCCGTGGGATCCCCACGGCTTACCTTCAGCAAATTCAGGACTTTCTTGCCAAGTTCCAGCTCAAAGTTGGCGTAATTAGAACCACACATGTCATAGATAAACACCAGTCCATTCCTTTGAGTTTCAAAGCTGTAAACCGATCATTAAACAGAAACATTTGTTCAGTGCAAATTGTCTTTATTCAACGCAAGCCAGGTATCAACTGGCGTTTGATTTGCCTAACAAAAAGATCATGACCAACATAATGTTTGACTAGACTGCTCCTGTATAGGCACATTTTTAGTCTCATTCCCGAAGTCACAGGGGTTTTGGGGTTGGTGTGTGTGACCGTCCTGGGGCTTGGACGAGCCATCTACCACCTGAGCCTTAAGCAAAAGAAGCTCCTGGCCAGTGCCCAGGCCTGAGTTCTAACCCCAGGACTGGCAAAAAGAAAAAAAGAAAATCCAAGAGAGAAGCCCATACCCAGAAAGTAACATTAAAAGAAAATCCCTAGTTGTAAGGCATATGCAAGGTTTTCCATCAGACGTTGTTTCTAATAATCCCACAATGTCTTACATTAGTACTAAATAATAATTAGCACATTTCATGGTCTCAGAGACTATGGTTTTCTGGGATCAAAGGTACCGTCAAAGCGTGTGGCATAATTAGTGAGCTGACTGCAAGTCTAGAGAACTTCCGTTTCCCCATGTACTCATCTAAGGCCAATTTTTAAAATTACAGGTTTTCTTCTCAAGGGCCCCAGCTTGTGCTAACGAGCTGAAACAGACGTCAGCAACAGGAAAGAGACTGGAATTAAAAAGGAGCAGTGGAGATCCAGGTTGAGCGTTCTTCCTAAACAAAGAATAAAATAAATGCTATCCTGTGAAAATACAAAGGGTCTCACTTTTCCTAGTATAGAATACGAGGTGTACGGGCTGGGAATATGGCCTAGTGGTAAGAGCGCTTGCCTTGTATACATGAAGCCCTGGGTTCGATTCCCTAGCACCACATATATAGAAAATGGCCAGAAGCGGCGCTGTGGCTCAAGTGGCAGAGCGCTAGCCTTGAGCAAAAAGAAGCCAGGGACAGTGCTCAGGCCCTGAGTCCAAGGCCCACGACTGGTAAAGAAAAAAAAAACCGATAAAATAAATAAATATACATATGCAAGGTCCCAGTAGCTCATGCCTGTAATCCTACCTACTCAAGAAGCTTAGATCTGAAGGGTCACAGTTTGCAACAAACCTGGGCAGAAAAGTCCGAGACTCCATCTTTATTTAACCAGCAAAAAGCCAGGCTGGAACTATGTCACAAGCAGTAGAGCACCAGCTGAGAGCAAGAAAGCCAAGCAAAAGGCCCTGGTTTAAGCCTCAGTATTGGTGCACTGTTTGAGCATGCCCCCCCCCATCTATTATTAATATGTGAAGGTAGATGGTATCCAAGTGCCGTGTATAATTGGGGGGGGGGGGGGGAGGCGGTGCTGCGGGATCAAACTCAGGGCCTGGGTGAATGTTTTACCACTAAGCCAACATTCACAGCCAAGGCCATGGATAATTGAGTCCATCAAGCAGGATTGGTAAAACCTGTCCTGAAGGTGAGAGTAGGAACTGTATTCCTGACAGGTCAGGTCCCAGTGTGCAGGAGCACACGGTGTGCGGAGCCATGGCACAAAGGGAAGGCTGAGTGAAGAGCAAGGGGGCGGAAGGACCATTCTGGCGTTCTGGTCACGGAGGAAAGTGTTTTCCGTGTTTTGTTGGAAGGGCTCACACCCGGTAAGCAGACCTGCGTCTCCTGGATGAGATGATATGGAGTTCTTTAAAGAAGGGATGAATATTAGAGTTGCATTTCTGTATCGGGCTGTATGGGCTTCCTGTGGGACCCCAGACGCACAAGGCCAAGAGCAAGATGTGACCACGGCCGCACAGCTGGCCACGGCCGCACAGCTGGCCAGGGCTACATGACAGCTCGCCCGGACAGGAGGGGCGAGACTAAGCACTGAACGAGCCTCTGCTTTACCTTCCCGAGCCCGAGGGCACCCCACGCAGGCCCACACCTGAGAAGGATGCCCGAGACTCGCCGCAGGAGCGGAGCGGAGCGGAGCGATCCCACGCTCGGCTCAGCACCACGAGCTGCGGGCCTCACGCCGCGGCGCTCCCACGTGGGAGCTGGAGCTCGCTCTCGCGGCACCTGGCCAGCAGAGGCCCGGGGCGAGGACAGGGAGGGACACGGGCGGGACAGTGGACTGGGTGGGAGTCCTAGCTCAGACGACGCTGGTGCTTCCCGCGTGCTGTCTAGGGAGCCCTGCCCCCTCGCTCGCGGAGCACCGTCGGTGTGCTGGCCGCAGAAGGCTGCTGGAGCCACGCGCCCGGCGCTGGGTGTGACTGGGTCTCACTCGCGTCCCGAGTTACGGGCCGGCACCACGGCAGCCGGCGCCTTCGAATCGCAGGATGAGGCGAAGATGTCAGGAGCAGCAACGAGAGACCCACGGCAAACCCAAGGGAAGGGGACGCACCGCGGGGAACGGCCCCGCCCAGTAGAAACCGCCCGCCCGGGGAGGACCAGCAACCCACGCGGGCGTGTGCGGCCCTGGGTTCAATCCACACCACGGGAAAAAGAAGGGCAGGAGCTCCTTGCTCTTTACTTCCTCTGCTACAACACCGCACGCGGCCTCACTGTCCTGCGGGGAGCGCGCGTTCCCGTTCCTAGGTGTCTGTGTCCACAATCCGGGCAACTCTGCCTCCCCCCTCCCCAGGCGCCCCTCACAGCCACACGCCCAGGCTCCCCAGGGGGATGGGGGGTTTCTGTGTGAACTTCTGTTGGGGAGAGGGGTGTGTGTGTGTGTGACAGGAGGGACCGGCCTTGCACTCTCGAGGGTCCTGCTCATCACTAGGGAGCCGGCCACGCCCCCCGGCGCGTGAGAAAGCCACACGAACCCGCACGAGCACTTTCCTCCCCTCTAACTCCCAGCCAGTAAACCCACTGCTAAGAATTGCCTTTCCCAGCTCCCGAGTCCCAGAAATAGAGCCCCAGAACACAGGGCCCCCCGGGTCCCCGGGCACAGGCCTCGCCCTTCAAAGCATGGCTGCTTGCTCCTTCCTCCGAGCCTGAGGAGGCCCGCGGCCCTGAACCAAGGCCCAGGCGGCGCCCGCCCTCCCCGTGCTTACCTATCCACCGCTCGGTCTAGCAGGTAGAACAGGGCCTGGAGAACCACGTGCGGAACGGACTTGTGGGGGTGGTGCAGCCTGGCAGTGAAGAGAGCAATGGAAGCTCCAGTTGGGTCCCGAACATTCTAGAGCAAAGAAAAGAAGACACATCTGGAAATCAAATAGAACGTCCTAACCGTCACAACGTCTCGCACCCGGGATTACAAGTTGGCCCGGGGAGAGGAGAGATGCTGGCAGTGAGTCTCCGACTGGAACCCACACTTTGGAAAGATATTCCTATCATGCCATGTGCCCGAGTCTCTCCACGCCTCCTGGACCACAGAGTTGTGGTAAGGGAAAAAGGAAAATCACGTTTTGGGCAGGCACCAGTGGCTCACGCCTGCCATCCCGGCTACCCAGGAGGCCGAGATGGGAGGAGCTCAGTTTAAAGTCAGCCAGGACAGGAAAGTCCGTGGGACTCCTGTCGTCAATCAACCACCAGAAAACTGGCAATGGCGCTGCGGCTCCAAGCGCTAGAGCTCTTAGGAAACTGACATCTACTCCTGCCTGTGCCTAAGATACCAAGGGAGAAAATGCGAATAGGAGAACAGATCTGACAGGAAGCTGCCAGGTACCACGAGAAGCCTCCACACTCACTAAGATGGTGAACTTGCCGCTGAGGATCTCGGAGCGGAGCGGCTCCTCGTGCGGCTTCAGCTTCACAATGCCTTCCTTCCTTCTCGTTTCCTGAAAAGGAAGCGTATCAGGTGAGTATGAGAAGAACTACTTACCCAGGACAGCTTCACCTCAGCCATCAGGAACAGGAGACACCGAGAGAGATGGGAATGCCTTTGCAACCTCCCTTTCCCAACTACATCCAGCTGCTACCAAAATTCCTGTCCACAGCTACCTCATCAGCCCTTCCTGAGGTAGCAGGACCAGCTGTAAGAACTGTAACCCCGAAACACAAACCAAGATGTAACATCAAGGTAGAGGATCAAAATTACTGTATCAGTCCTGGGGCTTGAACTCGGGATGTGGGGTGCTGTCCCTCAGCCTTTCCACTCAAGGCCAGTGCCCTACCCCCTGAGCCACACCTCCACTTCTGAGTTATAGTGCTTCACGGAAGATAAGAGTCTCGAGAACTTTCCTGCCTGGGCTGGCTTGGAAGTGTGGTCCCCAGATCTCAGCCTCTGAGTAGCTGGGATGACGGGGTGGGCCCCCAGTGCTGGGCCACCTTTCTGCTGTTCATGCCCTGCCAAGACGACCTCCCTCCATTCTAATGGCTCCGAGACTCTATTTTAATTATGCTGCGATCTCGTCCCAGCCCACACTGCCTTTCAGAACACGACAACCGTTCACATCCCAACTGCGGCTCGTCTCGCTCGGTAGTTCTTAATATGGGCAAACTAAACTATTCCCACTTCAGTGTCTCTTAAATTGGTGAGTGCTGTAATCCTATCTACTGATGGAGACTGAGATCTGAGGATCCCAGTTCAAAGCCAGGCTGGGCAGGAAAATCCCTGAGACTCTTACCTCCAATGAACTACCAGAAAACGGGAAGTGGTGCTGTGGCTCAAAGTGGTACAGCGCTAGCCTTGAGCGCCAATGCCAAGAGTTCAAGCTCTACAACGGCCAAAATAAATAACTAAGTTGGTGAGTGCTACCACCACTCACGTTGACACTGAATCAGAACCCTGGGATCGTTAACACTTCCCTTGACACAGCAGTTAAAGCAACCCTACCCTATCCATCTTATTTCCAGAATTCCCATCTCTTCTCCAGGCCCCCTGACACGACGTTAAATAACACTGCAATCAAGTACAGGGCCTTGCACTTGGCCTGTCTGGCTGCACTAACCTTTGGATCCATTCTTCATAGAGTAGGGAGGAAAACCTTTCTAGAATGCAAATACGGAAAATTCGTTCCACTACCTTCAAACAATTTCTCTGTCCTTCAAAATAAAGCCAGGGGCTGGGAATATGGATTAGTGGTAGAGTGCTTGCTTCATGTACAAGAAGCCCTGGGTTCGATGCCTCAGCACCACCTGGATAGGGAAGGACAGAAGTGGCGCTGTGGCCCAAGTGGTAGAGAGCTTCAGGTCTTGGTTAGAAGGCCTTTCTTGCAAGAACACTTCTTTGGCCTGTCTAGTAAATAGATAGGCTTCTCCAGGGCCCGCCGCTCCTCTCCATGTTGTTCTGTATCTGCCCAGTAAGTGCACAACACCAAAGGAACGTTGACCCTAAGCTGATGCTAGTACTTTCCATCCCATTCCTGTTGCTGCTGTTGCTTATAGAGATATTAAATCTTTTCAGGGCTTTATCACCACCCCCAAAGTAACACAAACACATAAGGTTTTATTTTTAGTGGGTTTTTTTTTTGTTTGTTTGTTTTTTTGATCCCAGGCCAGTCCTGGTGCTCGAATTCTGGGCCTGGGCACTGTCCCTGGGCTCCTTTTACTCAAAGTTAGCATTCTACCACTTTGAGCCACAGCATCATTTCCTGTTTTTTTGTTTTTTTTTTTGTGATTAATTGGAGATAAGAGTCTCTCAGACTTTCCTGTCCGGGCTGGCTTCGAACCACGATCCTCAGATCTATCTCAGCCTCCTGAGTAGCTAGGATGACAGGTGTGGGCATTTTTGTTGTTGTTCTGTGTGTGTTTTTATTTTGTTTTGTTTTTGCCAGTCCTGGGCCTTGGACTTGGGGCCTGAGCACTGTCCCTGGCTTCCTTTTGCTCAAGGCAGCACTCTACCACTTGAGCCACAGAGCCATGTCTAGCTTTATTTCCCCCCGCCATATATGTGGTGCTGAGGAATTGAACCCAGGGCTTCATGTATACAAGGTGAGCACTTTACCACCAGGCCATATTCCCAGCTCACATATCATTTTTTAATCAAGGATGTAACCAACTAAGAAAGTAAGTATCAGGCTGGAGGTGTGGCTCAAGATATAAATGTGTGTGTGTGTGTGTGTGTGTGTGCGCGTGTATACACAGAGAGAAAGAAAGACAGAGAAATAGAGGTGGAAGAAGAGGAGGAGAGAAAGAAGCATCAACACAGAACCAAAGTTTGAACCCCTTTTGACAACTAGGAAATTGTAACTAGAGTAAAATGCTGGTGTATCTATCTGTATTTGCAAAAGGTACTGTTAAGACCTGGATCTAATATAATGGCTCTTTTTTCCAGCACTAAAGCTCTTCTCGAATGACTCTCTCATCTCGACATTCACCTGAAGAACAGGTTTCTAAAATTCCCAGATATCCTGAAAACCTGTGGAATAAATGGGACAGGTCACCAGGGAATAGGTGACAAAGTGAAAATTCAGCCAACACAGGCAGATGAACACCTGACACCAGGATGCGGTCAGGCGCCAGGACAGGTAGCATCCACCCTCTTCCTCCATCAAAGTCTCGGTGGCCTAGGCCTGACAGGCTGAGATCTGAGGATCATGGTTCAAAGCCACCCTGGGCAGGAAAGTCTGTGAGACTCTTATGTCAACCAACAGAAAACTAGAAGTGGAGCTGTGGCTCAAAGGCTGGGAATGTGGCTCAGTGGCAGAGTGCTCGCCTAGCATGCATGAAGCCCTGGGTTCCATTCCTCAGCACCACATACACAGAAAAAGCCAAAGTGGCGCTGTGGCTCAAGTGGTAGAGTGCTAGCCTTGAGCAGAAAGAAGCCAGGGACAGTGCTCAGGCCCCGAGTCCAAGGCCCATGATCGAAAGAAAGAAAAACCAACAAACATAGGGGACAGAAGTAGTATTTGCAAAAGGACGCCTGCTCATCACTGTGCCTCCGAGCCAAGCGCTCATGATTCTTAGTGAGAGAGCAATGTGCATATGAAGCACAGCAGAAAAAGGAAACTTAGAAAGGAAACTTAGAAAGGCCCTGCCACCCCCGGCCCGCTCCGGCCTCGCCACGCACTCTGTAGGAGTGGAACAGCTCCACAGCTCGAAGCACATCGAACTTCCTGGCCATGAGGAACTTGACGGCCACATTCCACGACAGCGGAGACACGTTGTACTGCACCGTCCACTTGTTTATCTCCTCCAGGAACTGCTTGGTAGCCTGTTAGACACACAATTAAGAATAATGAGTAATGCGTGTGTGTGTGTGAAACAAGAAAAACAACACCAACAAAAAACCAAGCTGGCAAAGTGACCATTCTGCCCCCAAGCCAGAATGAATATGAAGTTTACAAAATTTACTACAGGTAACAAGAAGAGACAAGAGAGAGAAACAGGTCTGAAGTCCCAATAGTTTAAAATTGTACATAGGGATGCATGAGAAAACGACCAGGGGAGACCAGGGCCCCCCGTGAGAGGTCCATTATTGATCCCACAGCAAAGCAAAGCAAAAGGAAATCAAAGCCCATCCCAAGTTTTGTGTTGTGTTTTAAGGGAACAGCGCAAGGGCCCTCGGGGCATTCGGAAGGACGGTTGCGTAACGGTGGAACTGCCATCTCAGCTAATTGGACAGAGCAAAACAATCAGCAAATGGTTTGGACTTTGGAATTAACAGCACTATTTAATAGCAACAAATCTATCAGGAGGACCTGAATAAATAAAAAAAGCCAGCTGTTCTTTGTGCTGCCGAGCCCACACATCTTGCTGGGCCTCATGTGGTATCCCCCAAACTGGACACGAGAGCCAAGGGGGTCCCCAGCAGCTCCCTAACCTCAAGCTGGCAAGATGCCTGTTTCTAAAACCACTGCAGGCCTTAGGCCTCCTTAGTATCACCAACTTCTGTTCCGGGCACACTTCCCTTCTATTGCTTTAGAGTGAGTGGAGATTTTTGTGCATGTTTATTCTGACCTGCATGGCTCTCCTCTCCTCTGTCTAGAAACTTTTCCCAGAGTGATCAACCTGCTGAGAATTCTGAATTTTAAATATACCCTCATTATCATTTGGCACACATTGTGAAGATGTGTTCATTCATATTAAACACCTATTTATTAAGCTATTATCTGTGGTTTGAAAAGAAGAATGTCAGGCGCCAGTGGCTCACACCTGTCATCCTAGCCACTCCAGAGGCTGAGATCTGAGGACTGAGGTTCAAAGCCAGCCCAGGCAGGAAAGTCCATGAGACTCTTACCTGCAGTGACCCACTAAAAAGCTGTAAGTGGTGCTGTGGTTCAAAATGGTAGAGCTAGCCTTTAGCACAAAAGCTCAGGGACAGTGCTCAGGCTCTGAGTTCAAGCCCCAGGACCAATTCAAAACAAACAAAAAGCAGAGTTAGTACAAAAACTAAGTGTGTGCTAGGGACTTATTTAGCTCAGTGACAGTGTTTGCTTGCTTACATGCAAGCCCCTGGGCTCAATCTTCAGCATAGAGGTGGGGGAAGGAGACAAAACCAAGCCAAATAAAACCACATTTGCTCCAAGAGATGTAAGAGTAACTTCCTGAGCAACTATGCGCAAGGAAAAGGCACTCATTTTTCCATTGAAAATGAGGAAGGCAAGAGTAAAAGGCAATGGTGGACTTCAGCGAACTGGCCGCAAGCCCCGCCGGGCCCACGCCCCCCATTCCATCCGGACCACTAACTGGAATCCCAGCCTCGTTAGCAGGGGCTCCCAACACCACCTCATCCGCCACAGCCGGACTTTGTGAAGCAGGGAGAAGGGAGGCGCTCCAGGCTGCATCGGAGTTCCTAGAGCCTTCCACCAGAGGCCCTGGAGAGAGCCAAGATTCAGAAAGAAAAGAGCCAGCTCTCACTGGCTGGCATCGGCAGACACCAGCCCAGGGGAAATGAGCCTCAGAGGACAAACTCCAAAACGCTCCCCCCCAAACACAGTCTGGGTTGCTTCTGCGAAGTGGCCAGCATCAGAATGAGGAAGGACTGCAAGGAAAACAAGTGGGCGCAGAAAGGACCTACAAACCCCAGTAAGCGAGGGGTGTTCCCAGGAAACACGAACAGCATTTTCTTTAAGCAAACATGTTCTTTTAAATCCAATCGTGTAGTGCACACTTCTTTGAAGCTATTTGTAGAATAAAGCACCAGAATAGAAACATACTTACCCTACTGCTTAGCAGAACATGTAATATTTCCAATAAAAAGGAAGAAATAAATCAATATACAGGGCACAAGGAGGTGATCTGAGCTTCTCAGACACGAACTGTCAAAATGACATACCACTGTTCATAGATAAACTATTAAGGAGAGGAGGAAGACACACAGATCACTGTGGCCTGATGGAGGAAAGGCACAGGGTCCCCTTCACTCCCTTCCAAGTACATCTTGCGTTCCTTTTTTTTAAATAAACTTAGCCCAACGTTCTTAATGTCCTGTCGCTCCCAAGAGCTAGCCTCGAGCTGACCTCTGTCCCCTGCTGGCCAGGATATTATTCTTGGCCTTAGGCATGGGAACAATTCCTCGTGCTGCGGCCTGGACAGGCCTTGCCTGACAGTCCAGTGTCCTGTGGACAGGGCTGTGGTATTGATACAAAGAGATGACCCCAGGAAGGAAGGAAGGAGGGAGGGAGGGAGGGAGGGAGGGAGGGAGGAAGGGAGGGAGGAAGGAAGGAAGGAAGGAGGGAGGGAGGAAGGAAGGAAGGAGGGAGGGAGGAAGGAAGGGAGGAAGGAAGGAAGGAAGGAAGGAAGGAAGGAAGGAAGGAGGGAAAGGAGCTAGGCAGGCAGGCAGGCAGCAAGGGCGTCGTGTGTGGACCCGCCTTCTCCAGGACCGACCCCGGGCTGTCTGCTCACACGCGGGCCCAGCATACCCAGTGAGCCACACGCATTGTGGTGGCAGCCCGGCTGCATCCCCGAGAAGCGAGTCCCAGCACGTGCAATGAGCAATCCCTACTCTCCAGGAAGGAGCAGCAGAGCGTGCGGGGAGTGCCCCCTGTGGACGTCACAACGGCCAATCATGGCTTAGAGCCTATCTCAGTTCAAGGCCAGTGGTGGGAGTGGACGCGGACCGGCGCAGCCCCGGTGGTTAATGTCAGGCGGCGATCAAGCCAGGGCCGCCGCCCGAGGAGTCTCCGTCTCCCCGGGGAAAAGACATGAGGTGACGTGCAGAAAAACCCTCCTCGCTTACAGCCCGCGCCACCACACTGTCAATAACAAACACGTGCCTCCCGATAGTCAAGGGGCTTAGTATAATCACACATTTCCAAATTATTATTTCTGCCAGTCCCGGGGCCTGAACTCGGGGCCTGAGCACTGTCCCTGGCTTCTTCTTGCTCAAGGCTAGCACTCTGCCACCTGAGCCACAGCGCCACTTCTGGCCGTTTTCGTCTATGTGGTGCTGGGGAATCGAACCCAGGGCCTCATGTATACAAGGCAAGCACTCTTGCCACTAGGCCATATCCCCAGCCCCTCCACAATTGTTTTTAAATAACTAAAAACAAGTTTCCTAACTATAGCTGAGAGGCTCAAGGCACTGGAGAACCTCCTATAAAATAGCAGACGGGGAGGGAACAAGGGAGGGGGTGACATTGTTCAAAAGGAAATGTACTCATTACCTGAATCATGTAGCTGTGACCCCTCTGTACATCATCTTTACAATTAAAATTTAAAAAGTAAAAATAGCTGAGGGGCTGGGGATATAGCCTAGTGGCAAGAGTGCCTGCCTCGGATACACGAGGCCCTAGGTTCGATTCCCCAGCACCACATATACAGAAAACGGCCAGAAGCGGCGCTGTGGCTCAAGTGGCAGAGTGCTAGCCTTGAGCAAAAAGAAGCCAGGGACAGTGCTCAGGCCCTGAGTCCAAGGCCCAGGACTGGCCAAAAAAAAAAAAAAAAAAAAAAAGTAAAAATAGCTGAGAAGCCAAGTATCAGTGGCTCATGCCATACCTGTAATCCTAACTACTCAGGAAGCTGAGGATAGCAGTTCAAAGCCAGGCTGGGCAACACAGTCCTTGAGGCTCTTACTTCCAATTAACCACCAAAAAAAGCCAGAAGGGACCAGAGTTGTGGCTTAGCGGTAGAGTGCTTGCTTAGCATGCATGAGGCCCTGGGTTCAATTCCTCAGTGCTACATACACGAAAAAGTCATTAAATAAAAAATAAAATATTTTTAAGCTGGAAGTGGAGCTGTGGCTCGAGTAGTAAAGTGTTAGCCGTGAGCACAAAAGCTTGGGGACAGCACCCAGATCCTAAGTTCAAGCCCCAGGATCAACCTGAGTGTGTACACACACACACACACACACACACACGTGCGCGCGCTGAGAAATGTTAATTTAGTAGGCTCCACTCAGGACAGCAGCCACTGGTGTTGAAATGATGGCATCACAGAGAATAACACAGAGAAAAACCCCCAAGAGGATAACCATCCAAAAGGGGGAGATAAAGTGCTGGTCTGGTGTTTCACAGGCAGGACGGTAAACCAGGGCAGCCCGGGAGGACGGCCAGCCAACACCTAGGAAGCCCGCGGCTGAAACAGGTGGAACCCGTCCCCCAGGAGCCGGCCGCCCAGGCCCGTCCAGGAGCAAGTCCCTCGTCGGCATGCACTCCTGTGGGCTCCCCCTCTCGTGTTCTGGGGGGCTTGCTACCGGTAAGGCCCACCCTGGAAGGGCTCCCAGTGGACGCCCCCCACCCGGTTAAGTCTCCACCCAGTTACCTGGGTGACCCGCATACCTGGAGGCAGTGACCTCCTCCTCCCCCCTCCCCTCCCTCCCCTCCTAATCCACCTGGTGGCCCCTTCTCTCCGGCCATGCCTCATCTCCAGCTCTTTTTGATCTGGTTGAAGGGTTTTTTTTTTTTTTTTTTTGTGGTACAGGAGTTTGAATGCAAGGGCCTTACACTTGCTAGGCTGTCCTTCTACCCACCTCCAGCAACCATATCTCCAGTTCAGCATTTTGCTGGTTATTTTGGAGATGGAGTTGGTGATCCTCTCCTCTAGCTCAAGATCTTTTCTTTTTGCCAGTCCTGGGCCTTGAACTCACGGCCTGAGCACTGTCCCTGGCTTCTTCTTGCTCAAGGCTAGCACTCTGCCACTTGAGCCACAGCGCCACTTCTGGCCATTTTCTACATAGGAGGTGCTGAGGAATCGAACCCAGGGCTTCATGGATACGAGACGAGCACTCTTCCACTAGGCCACATTCCCAGCCCCTCGAGGTGTCTTAAGGAGCCAGGATTACAGTATGGGTGTTCTGAAGGCAGGGGCAGGGTTTCATTTTTGCGCCGGCCCCACCAGATGGCGATCCTCCTATTTCTATTTCCCACTGACTGGGGTGACAGGAACGCCCCCCTGTGCCCGGGCTCTTCTGTTGAGAGGGCACCTCACTTTGTTCTTTTGGTTACTCTCCTGGCTTAGGTTGATCTGGAACCACTGGATCCTCCCGTCCCAGCCTACCTCCTAGCTAGGCCTGCAGGACGGTCTCTAAACGCTCTTGAACTGCTCTTGAACTGTGCTTGTTGTGGGGTTTGAACTCGGGGCCTTGGCACTAGCTCACAGGTATCCCACCGCTGAGATTATTCTCCTTCTGAGTGTACTCTCCTTTTACAATCACATTTCTTCTCACAGAGGCGATGGTCGCCTTGTACCCTATTATCATCAACTCAATCTCTCTCATCTACTTTATTCAAAGAAAAAAACAATCTCACAATGTAGCCTGGCTAGCCTTGAATTGGGGGACCCTTCTGCCCGGCCTACATTTCAATTAGAAATCTCCAGTATGCAGTGATCTGTGGGAAAGCCTTCTCTCGCAGGGAAACCCTCCTCCTTCAGGGCTCTGTGGCGGTACACGAGCAGTAGTAGCCAAGCAGCAGTTCCATGTTGTCCCTCCATGTTTAAATCCTTTTCTGCCCTCCTGGACTTGCAGGGACTGGCAGGGCCGCACTGAGCACAAGTTCTGTTTCACGGCCCGGCACAACTGGGCAGCGCTTGTCATTATAATAAAGGAAAAGTACTTTATACAGGACAAACAGCAGTTTACAAATGCAGCCCGTGTGGCAGCACTGAATATCTAAGTAAGGAAAGTCATTCATTAGAAACAAACTCGCATGTCTGGCATGTAGCAAATTTGAGGCTACCTGTGTTTAAAGGACCATTTTATTTCCCCATTGTTCTACCACAGATACATTAGTAAAAGCTGCCTTCTCCTCGGGCCTGCATTTCTCTGTCCCTCTTCGTAAGTCACTGCTTGGTGAGTCTATTAATGTCTCGTTCATGTCAATCTGCTAGGAAACAGATTCTAAGCAAACACAAGTCAAGTGTAAGGCACAGAAGAGAGAGGCTCACTGGATTTCTAATCTAGAATTACAAACATACTTTCATGCTTGCTAAATATAGAAAACAAACTGTCCTTCCCAATAAACATTCATTTTAAATTAATGTCATTAATGCCAGCTTCTTCAATGATTTTAAAAATTAAAGCTGAGACCGGACGCGGTGGCTCCCATCTGTCATACCAACTACCGCCGGGGAAGCAAAGGCAGGGAAGATAGGCCAACCGAGACAGGAAGCTCTGCAGCCGCCATGGGGCGGAGCCAGCCAGGCGTGGGGACACACCTCGGGAGCCCCAGCTACCTGGGAGGGGCGGACAGGAGGACTGCGCCCAGGCACCGCTCAGTGGCGGAGCTCAAACTCAACTGCCAAAAATAAAATTAAAAAAAAAAAAATAGAAGTTTGAGCCACGCAGTTACAGCGCGGGATATAAAAAATACAAGTTAACAGATGCCATGGCGGCACGGGCCTGAGATGCTAGCCCCCTGCTGGCTGAGGCTCGGTGCTACGCGTTCGAAGCTCACCCGGGCTACACAGAGACCTTGTCGGTCAGTTAACGGATGACGCGCTTCAGCAGAAAATCCTCTTTTCTAGGTGCATGCCCCCACGGAGCGCGAGGAGGAAGGGAAGCTGGTCTGAGGCGTGGTCCCCACGTCCAGGGAACCGCGGAGAGCCTCCTGCACCAGCATCCAGACGGGCGCCCAGCAAGCAGACGCCCAGGCCCGGAGGAGAGAAATCCTGGAGTCAGTGCCGGGACGGGGTCAAGCGCCCTGTGTCCCCCGAGGAGCGCCCTGAAGAGCAGTGGGAACTTGCCAGCACAAGTGCGTGCCTAGCACAGCAGCTAGAGCCCCTGCACCAGACACACACACACACACACACACACACACACACACACGCGCGCGCGGCAGAGCGGTCAGCCAGACTTCGCTACCCCTGGGATCCAACATGACTCAGGAATCTGAAACACGACCTCAGAACAGATCACAGGAAGTCTCCTTTTCTTTTTGTTGGTGGCGGGGCTTGAACTCCAGGCCTGGCCTCTGTCCCTGAGCGCTTTTGCTCAAGGCTGGCGCTCTACCACGTTGAGCCGCAGCGCCACTTCCAGGTTTCTGGTGGTTCAATGGAGGTGAGAGTCTCACAGACTTTCCTGTCCGGGCTGGCTTTGAACCACGATCCTCAGATCTCAGCCTCCAGAGTAGCCGGGATGACAGGGGTGAGCCACTAGCTCCCAGCACAAAGTATCTTCTTGCTCATGTCTCTGTGCCTCAAGGCTTGAAGGTTTTAGACAGAAAAACCCTTCGGGTAGGGAAGAGGAGGACTGGGACCCCAAGGAGTCAGGTGAGATTAAAAGGAAGGCAAAGGCGCCAGGGTTTTACTCTGCTTTTAAGGTTTACCAGGTGAGACAGGGTCTCTCAACTACCACAGCCCAGGCTTGACCCAAACTCCTGATGCTCCAGCAGCATTCCAACTTCTTTGATTCTAGGCTGACTTAAAGCGTGAGGACAAGCTGGGGATATGGCCTAGTGGCAAGAGTGCTTGCCTCCTATACTTGAAGCCCTGGGTTCGATTCCCCAGCACCACATATACAGAAAATGGCCAGAAGTGGCGCTGCGGCTCAAGTGGCGGAGTGCTAGCCTTGAGCAAGAAGAAGCCAGGGACACTGCTCAGGCTCTGAGTCCAAGGCCCAGGACTGGCAAAAAAAAAAAAAAAAAAAAAAGGTGTGAGGACAAGGAGCTGGCCAGGGGCTGGGGCCTCACTGCATTATCCTAGCTTAGTTCATCTCCAATTAACTACAAAGGAAAAAAAACAAGACCAGAAGTGGAGATGTGGCTCAAGTGGTGGGGGTGCTGCGAGCCTTCAGTGAAAGAGCTCAAGGAAATAGCGCCAGACCCCGATTTCAAGCTCCAGTACACGGTCTCTCTCTCAAACACCACCCCAAACTACCAGAGAATTTTGTTAACAGTTTAGTAATTGATCTATCACCTCCTACTCTAGCTCCAGCTAAGGTCAGTTCATTCGCAGAACAGCTGAAACACACAAGGAGAAAGGCAGTTGAGCCACGTTGGACGTTTTTTTTAAAGAAGTGTTTACAACCAGGCCGCCGGGCACCAGTGGCTCACTCCTGTGTAATCTTAGCTCCTCAGAAGGCTGAGATCTGGGGACTGAGGTTCAAAGCCAGCCAGGGCAGGAAAACCTGAGAGACTCTTAGCTCCAACCGGCAAAGAGCTGGAAGTGCAGGGGTGGCTCAAATGGTAGAGCACCAGCTTTGAGTGAAAAAGCTAAGTGACAGCAACCAAGGCCCTGAGTTCAAACCCCACCCCCTGCTGGCACCAAAAACAAAACAAAAATTGACGTTAAAAGTTAAAGCCTCTCAGAAGTCTACTGCATTGCACAACAGAAGATGCTTTACCCCTTCAGAGGAGACTCAAACACCCCACGAATCCCATGGGGTTGCCCAGATAGAAACCACCAGGAAGAAAGGCCTAATGCCAATGCCACGAAAGAAACCAAAGGAAGACAGCTCTGAAATCCAGAACTAGGGCAAGCAGAGTGCAAGACCCAAAGAAAGCTAGCCACTACTAAAGCATGAACATCACACAGGGAGCAGAACAACAGGAAACCGTGTCTGACCAAGTGTAGCTCCACATCAGATTTCAAAGCTTCAGGCAACACTGCAGGACCCAAGTGAGCGGCCATTAACTCGTGGCGTTAATGAGTTCCCGCAAGCGGGCCAGGGGTTCTCAGCATGCCAGCAGCCAAGTGGGAAGGCCCCAGACCTGAAGAGCCTGCCTCCGGTATCTGACTGGCAGAAAGTGTTCTATTCTTTTAAGAACACTAATTCTGTTTCTCTTTGGATGAGGGTTCCCCTCCCATACATAAGAAAGTGTCATCACATAACACAATCAAGAAGGCAATTCAAAACCAGCTATCTCCTGGCCTGGAACCCCAGCACTTGGGAGGTTGAGGCGGTTAGTATACATCCAAGATGCAATCCTAGGGGCTGGGAACATGGCCTAGTGGCAAGAGCGCTTGCCTCCTACACATGAAGCTCTCAGTTCGATTCCCCAGCACCACATATATGGAAAACGGCCAGAAGTGGCGCTGTGGCTCAAGTGGCAGAGTGCTAGCCTTGAGCAAAAAGAAGCCAGGGACAGTGCTCAGGCCCTGAGTTCAAGGCCCAGGACTGGCAAAAAAAAAAATGCAATCCTAGTGAGTCAGGAGGCTAAGATCCAATTGTGGTTGGAAGACAGATGTGGGCAGAGAGCAAAGAAACTAAATTTTTGTTGTTTTTGTTGGTTGTGAAGCTTGAAGTTGGAGGGGGTTGGGGGGGGTGGCATGGGCACTGTCGCTGGGCCTCTCTGTGCTCAAGGGTAGCCCTCTACTTGAGCCACAGCGCCACTTCCAGCTCTTTCTGAGTAGTGTACTGGTGATGAGGGCCTCATGGACTTTCCTGCCCTGCAAGGTCTGGCTTCAAGTCACGATCCTCAGATTTCGGCCTCCTGAGAAGCTAGGATTATAGGCACCTGGCCAAACACGATTACTTTCAAAAACAAGTTTGAACAATGCCAGCAAGTGACGTTTGCTGGTAGTCTCTATTCCAAGGCTGAAAGAAGTTACGGACTTCTACAAAGGGATGAAGGATGGCAGCCGTTCAGTCACCGCTATCTAAACCTCAAAGTTTTTCATCACCCCAAATGAAGACTATCTCCTCATTCAACAGCAACTCTCCCACCCACCCTGCGCCAGCTCCCAAGCTCTACAGAATACTCTGTCTGGATGAATGTGTCTAGCAAATGTCCTCACATTATGTGGAACTGTACGTTTGTCTTCCTGACTCTAGCTTCTTTCACGCAGCACATTCTCAAAGTCTAGCCAATAAGCAGCATATATGCCAAATTTTAATTCCTTCTTAAGACCAAGTAGGCCTGGGAACGTGGCCTAGTGGTAAAAAGTGCTCACCTCATATACGCAAAGCCCTGGGTTCGATTCCCCAGCACCACATATATAGAAAACAGCCAGAAGTGGCGCTGTGGCTCAAGTGGCAGAGTGCTAGCCTTGAGCAAAAAGAAGCCAGGGACAGTGCTCAGGCCCTGAGTTCAAGACCCAGGGCTGGCAAAAAACAAAACAAGACCCAGTAATGTTCCGTTGGTATGCGTATACCGTTCTTTGCCATCTGCTCATCCAGTGACGAGCATGTGGGCTGTGGACAGCTCTCAGCTACTGAGAAGAACGTGTGGTGAGCATGGATGCACAACTCTATGGAGGCCATGTTCAATGTTTTTTGCTGGGGGGGGGGGGCTTGACTTCACCCTCATGCTCTCGTTTGGCTTTTCTGCTCACAGCTGGCACTCCACCACTGCAGCCATGCCTCCCCTTGAATGCACAGTTATTTCTACTTACTGGCTAACTGGAAGAGTCTCACCGACTTCTCTGCCCAGATTGGCTTTGACGCATGCGCCTCAGATCTCAGCCACCTGAAGAGCTAGGATTACAAGTGGGAGCCACCAGCATCTGGCTTTTGTTTTTAAGGGTGGATGTGGTATGAGAGCTCATAATCACTGAGCCCCACACCTCCCCCCCCCCCCCTACAAGGTCATTATCTACAAACTTAAGTGTGAGTCATGTTTAGATCATAAGATGACCTTTCGAAGTTTTATCAGTGGCAGAGCAGACCCTTTGTGTGCACAAGGCTTTGCGTCAATCCCCAACACCACTTAACTAATCAAGTAATCCGAGTTTTATCTGAAAAGAAGTGGGGGGACGGGGGGAGATAGACTGGGAATATGGCCTAGTGGTAAAGTGCTTGCCTTGCATACTTGAAGCCATGGGTTCGATTCCTCAGCATCGCATATATAGAAAAAGCCGGAAGTGGTGCTGTGGCTCAAGTGCACAGTGCTCAGGCCCTGAGTCCAAGCTGCAGGAGAAAGAACGGACGAAAGAACAGACAAAAAAGAAAGAGAGAGGGAGAGGGAGGGGGAGGAGGAGAGGGAGAGGAAGGGGGAGGGGGACAAAGAGAAAGAGACAGAGACAGAAAAGAAGTATGGGGCACCAGTGGCTCATACCTGTAAGCCTAGCTACTCAGGAGGCTGAGATCTGAGGATGGTGGTTCAAAGCCAGCTGGGGCAGGAAAGTCCATGAGACCCTTATCTCCAGTAAACTACTCAGAAAAAGCCTGAAGTAAAGAAAGTCTCACCTAGGCTTCTGCCAAAAGCACTTCATTTTTGAGGAGTAAAATTGAAAATATCAGGCACTGGACACTTATAATTTTGGTTTAATAAAGCTACACTTTACTAACAGAAAAAGTCTGAAGTGGCGCAGTGGCTCAAGTGGTAGAGTGCTAGCCTTGAGCACAAAGAGGCTCAGGGACAGTGCTCAGGCCCTGAGTCCAAGCCCCAGGACTGGCCAAAAAAAAAAAAGAGAGAGAGAGAGAGACAGACAGACAAGGATCTATACCGCCTAAAGGTTATCAAAAAGAAACATGCCAGTGAACCAATGGATGGGCAACAAGTGAATGAAAAAGCTGGGGAGTATAGCTTAGGGGTACAGAGTTTGTCTCAGCCTCAACAGCACCTTCTTCTGTGTACAGAACTCAGGCATAGTACTTGTTAGCACTTTTTTTTCGTTTCAGTACTAGGACTGAACCCAGGGACACACGCTACCACTGGGCCACATTCCCCAGTCCAGTGACCGTTAGACTTCTTAGGCTAGCTTGCAATCTTTAATTTCAATCCTATGAAATCAGATTCTTTTTTCTTCACTTACTATTCTCTTTAAAAGTTGTTTTCTGGCTGGGAATATGGCTTAGTGGCAAGAGTGCTTGCCTGGTATACATGAAGCCCTAGGTTCGATTCCCCAGCATCACATAGACAGAAAATGGCCAGAGGTGGCGCTGTGGCTCAAGTGGCAGAGTGCTAGCCTTGAGCAAAAAGAAGCCAGGGACAGTGCTCAAGGTCCCGAGTCCAAGGCCCAGGACTGGCCAAAAAAATAAATAAATAAAAATAAAAAGTTGTTTTTCTGTAGACTAGAGGACAAAATGACTATGACCACTAGTCTTGGACATCATGTAGCAACAAATGACTGTATTTATTTAACTGAAGCAAGTCTCTCAGAAGCTCCTTCAGGAAAGATGACTAATAAGATTCAGAAATATTCAATAAAATGCCCAGGGCTATTAGGAAGCTGCAGACTTCTGAAAATTACTTAAGACTCATTACCACCATATCGTTAGAGGCCTGTTTCACTTCTCAATTTTTTTTATTAAAAAAAAAAGGTTTATATTAATCTAAAACACTGAGATCTCAGCATTGAATACTATGATCCTAAACATGCAAAGAAACAAACAGGACTCCTTACAAAAAGTTTTTAATTTTAAAAGAAACATGGTCATTGTAGAGAATCATTTTTTGTTGTTGTTTTCTGTTGATTGTAGGGCTTGAACTCGGGGCCTGGGCGCTTCCCTGAGCTCTTCAGCTCAAGGCTGGCGCTCTACCACTTTGAGCCACAGCACCACTTCCATTTTTCTGGTGGTTAACTGGAGAGAGTTTTCACAGACTTTCCTGCCCAGGTTGGCTCAATCCTCAGATCTCAGCCACCTGAGTAGCTAGGATTACAGGTGTGAGCCACTGGCACCCAGCATTGTAGAGAACCTTAAAAGCCCTGGGATAATTATGTAATAATTTCATAACTGCAGTCATGGTAGTGCATGCTGTTAATAATACCAGGTATTCAAGAGGCAAAAACAGAAGTTCTAGGACAGAAACAAAATAAAGGCAAGAGGGCTGGGCCATAGCTCAAGTGGCAGAGCACTTGCCTAGCAACTACAAGGACCTAAATTCAAACTCCAGTACTGCGGAATTAAGAAAAACAAAAACAAGGATTTCCAGTGGAGGCCCAGTGGCTCACACCTGTAATCCCAGCTACTCAGGAGGCTGAGAGCTGAGGATCATTGTTCAAAGCCAGCCCAAGGAGAAAAGTCTGTGAGACTTTATCTCCAAATAACCACCAAAAAGCTGAGATGGAGGAGTAGATCAAATGGTAAAGAGTTCCCGCTGAACACTTAAGCCGAATATCAGCTAAATCAAACCTTAGTATCAGCAAAACCAGATACATAATCCAAGACTCATGCTCAGGAATTTTAAAGAGTAAAATTCTCACATCCAAATGACATTTTACGGGCTGGGGATATGGCCTAGTGGCAAGAGAGCTTGCCTCGTATACATGAGGCCCTGGGTTCAATTCCCCAGCACCACATAGACAGAAAACGGCCAGAAGTGGCGCTGTGGCTCAAGTGGCAGAGTGCTAGCCTTGAGCCAAAGGAAGCCAGGGACAGTGCTCAGGCCCTGAGTCCAAGGCCCAGGACTGGCCAAAAAAAAAAAAAAAAAACAAATGACATTTTACCTAAATGGCTAATTACAAAATCAGTAACTCTAATAGTGAAAAGAATGAGAATCTGTCACTCTTTCATCTGCTCCTTTCCCCTCTGCAATGCCTCAAAAGTGTTTTTTGTGGGGTTGGGTATATGGCCTGGTGGTAGAGCGCTTGCCTTGCATACATGAAGCCCTGGGTTTGATTCCTCAGCACCACATAGATAGAAAACGGCCAGAAGAGGTGCTGTGGCTCAAGTTAGCAGAGTGCTAGCCTTGAGCAAAAAGAAGCCAGGGACAGTGCTCAGGCCCTGAGTCCAAGCTCCAGAACCGCCCACCCCCCACCCCGCAAAAAAAAAAGAAAAGTTTTTTTGTGTGTGTTGGTCCTGGGCCTTGAACTCAGGGCATGGGTGGCTGTCCCTGAGCTTCACTTGTGCTATTTCTGGCTTTTTCGTTATTTGGAGATGGGGTCTCACAGGCTTTCCTGACCAGACTGACTCTGAACCACAATCCTTAGGGTCTCAGCCTCCTGAGTAGCTCGGATGACAGGCGAGAGGCCCAGCGCCCCGCCTTTTGAAAGGCCTCCATTTAATACCATGAATCATCTGATCTCTGACATCTGGCCACTTCCGGGGAGACGGATGACATTTAGCACAGGACCTGTAAGACTGTGGGAAAAGGGAAGTTCTTGGCCACAAGAAATGGGACAAAACCCCTGCCCTTGGGAAACCTGCCAAAAATCTCCTCTGAAGTCCAATCGCCAGCAGTGTCATTTTTAGCTTTAAAAGATTCCATTAGGGCCTGGGGCATGGCTCACCGATGGAACACTTGCGTAGCACGTCCTATGTTCAATTCCCAGCCCTGCCAAAAAACAAACACACCTCAAAGGATTCCACGATGAAAATGTAAATCCCGTGGAATGAAGAGACCGGTTGTTGAAAGACATTAGTATAAAAACACACGATATCGAGTACCAGCGGCTCCCGCCGGTCACCCTCAATCCTCAGAAGGCTGAGATCTGAGGATCAAGGCTCAAAGTCAGCCCGGGCTAACTCTCAACACTGGTTCAGGGCTGGGAAGGTGGCTTCCTGGTACAGAGCTCGCCTGGCACACATGAAGCCCTGGGTTCCATTCCTCAGCACCACATACACAGAAAAAGCCAGAAATGGCGCTGTGGTTCAAGTGGCAGAGTGCTAATCTTGAGCAAAGGAAGCTCAGGGCCAGTGCTTAGGCCTTGAGTTCAAGTACCAGGACTGGAAAAAAAAAACAAAACTGGTTCAAAATTAATAGAAGTATAAATAATTTAGAAAACTGTTATACTGTCCTACCCCCCTCCCCCCTTCCGTTACTACTAGATATCCATGCAAAACCAAAATGCCTTACAAGGCTATAATTAACTGAATTCAGATACCACTACAGAGTTCTAGTGAAGTCTTTATGTTTAGTGTTATTTATGTATTTATTGGTGCCAGTCCTGGAGCTTGAACTCAGGACCTGGGCTCTGTCCCTGTTTTGTTTTGCTCGAGGCTGGCGGCTTGCCAGTTAAGCTACAGCTCCACACCCAGCTTTTTGGGGTAGTTAAGAGGAGTTCACAGTCTCAAGGTCTTTCCTGACCAGGCTGACTTCAAACCATGATTCTCAGATCTCAGCCCCTGAGTAGCTGGGAGGACGGGCTGGCTTAGAGTGTATTTCAAAGAGGAGGTTCTCTCTTACTTACTTCTAGCACACACAAACTCTAACCCAAGGAGCAGCACACAACTTCCTGGACGTTACACAAACAACAGATGAAATAAGACACACAATCCTCTGTGGTCAGCTTCCTCAATGAGCTCAATACAATTGCCAACTTCAGGTCAAGTTACGAATGCGAGTACAATCCTAGCTACTTAAGAGGCTGAGAGCGGGAGGGTCATGGGTCAAGGTCAGCCAGGGCAGAAAAGTCCAGGAGTCTCTTTATCTCTCATTAACTACCAAAAAGCCAGAAGTGGAGCTGTGTGGTTCAAGTGGTAAAGCACCAACTTTTTGAGTGAAAAAGCTAAAAGGACAGTGCCCAGGCCCTGAGTTCAAGCTCCAATCAGTACTGTAACACACACTCACATGCACATAGAGGAGGGAGGGAGCAGAGGAAGGGGAGTAAGAGGGAGAGAGAGACAAAGAAAAGGAGGGGTGCCTCAAGTGGCCGCGTCGGCTGTGAGTGGAAACTCAAGTCTCAGCACAGGGGCATGGCTTACGTGTCCACACAGACACACACGCATCAATAATACTAACGTTCATACAAGCAGCTATTATGTAAACCCAGTGAGAAGCGGTAAATTCATTGCTTCATGGGAACTAGCACAGCGTCATAGAGGAAATGCTTGGGGGGAGGGGAATGCAGATTAACCCCAAACCTGGGTGGAAATCACTCTAGCCAGGAGACCTTGAGCCACTTCCTTCTCTCCCTTTGAGTTTTCTTGTTGGCAAAATGAGGGGATTTAGTTCCATTCTTGAGAGGATTAACTGGAGGAGAAAAGTCCAAGACAGAGCCTGACTCAAAACAGAAGTTCAGGAAACAGCTATTACTTTGTTATTCATGTAAACCCCTTAAAGGCAAATCCCCACACAGCTCCGGTTACTGAAAACATAAAGGCAGGGGAGGAATAGGGGCTGAGAGACAGTTCAGAGGTAGAGCACTTGCCTAGCATAATAAGTGTGAGGCCCTGGATTTGAACCCCTGGCACGGGGGAAAAGAAAAGCCAAGTTATGAAGGAAGATTTGTATTATCCGACATGTAGAAAGGGTGAATGCGAAGTAATAATAACCTTTAAGCCGCATAGCAAGCCAGGTGCCAGTGGCTCACGCCTGTCATCCTAGCGACTCAGGAGGCTGAGATCTGAGGATCGCAGTTCAGAGTCCATGCGGCTCTTATCTCCAATTAACGAGCAAAAAGAAAGAAGTGGAACTGTGTAGTAAAACTAGGAAAAAGGTTGTAAAAGAAAAGAAAAATAAAGCATACTGCCCTATGTGTTTAAACAATGTCTTGCCAAGCGCCGAGGACTCACACCTGGAATCCTAACTACTGAGGAGGCCGAGGTGTGAGAATCAGGGTGCAAAGCAGCCTGGGCAGGAGAAGTCAGAGCAGTGGCAGTGACACAGCGCTAGCCTTGAGCAACGGGAGCCAGGTTGACCTCAAACGTGGGGGTCCATCCTACCTCAGTTTCCCAAACACTGGGGTTACAGCCTTCTATCACTACACCTGGCAAGCAATGTGCTTACTTGATTGATGCGGCCCTCTGGAAGGCGCTGATGCTACTGGTGTATGAGAGAGAACCATTCTCTGTCCATCCACAACCAGTCTAGGAATGAGCAGCCAGCGAGGGAATGTGCGCAAGACGGTGAGCACAAGACCTCCCAACCCTCGGGCTTTCGGCCCTGGGATCACACAAGTGTAAACCCTGCGGGAAGCCACGGGACAGGCGAGCCGCCCTACAGGGTATCCAGGCAGGTCTTCCACAAGGAGGGACGGAAGCCAAAAGAGCTGGGATGCCAGTGGCTCACATCCATAATCCTAGCGACTCAGGAGGCTGAGGGCTGAGGATCACGGTTCAAAGCCAGCCTAGGTAATGTCCCTGTGAGGCTCTTATCGCCAGTAAACCACTCAAAAATCAGAAATGGTACTGTGGCTCAAAGTGGTACAGCACTGGCCTTGAGCAGAAGAGTTCAACGGTATCACCCAAGCCGTGAGTTCAAGCCCCAAGACCAGCCAAAAGGAAAAAACAAAAAAACAAAAAACAAGGTGGGGTGGGGACTGCTACTCTAGTCCTAATATGTATTTACGTAATCATTACTTCTGCACTTTAGTTTGTAAGGATTCAGCTTTCCATCTAGTTCTGGCAGGAAAAGAAGTAGAGAAGAAGCTAGGTGTCATAGTGCACACTGTATTGCCAGCACTAAGGTGGTGAGAATTTGGGGATACACAGGAGTTCCAAGCCAGCCTGGGCCACAAGTCAAAATCCCATTTAAAAGGGTTGGGAATGTGGCTTAGTGGTACAGTGCTCGCCTAGCATGCATGAAACCTAGGTTCGATTCCTCAGTGCCACGTACACAGAAAAAGCCAGAAGTGGCGCTGTGGCTCATGGTAGAATGCTAGCCTTGAGCAAAAACCCAGAGACAGTGCCCAGGCCCTGAGTTCAAGCCCCAGGACTGGCAAAAAAAAAAAAAAAGTGTAGCTGGGTGCTAAGGGTTCACACCTGTAATCCCAACTGCCCAGGAAGGTGAGACTTAAGGATCAAAGTTGAAAGCAAACCCAGGAAAGATAAAACCCCAAGACTTTTTATTTCCAAATTAGCCAGCAAAAAGCAGGCACTTAAGGTGGGGCTCAAATGGTAAAGCTCTGAACTATAAGTGAAAAAGCCAAGTGAGAAAATAAGGCCCCCGGTTCAAGCCCCAGGTACTAGCACAAAGATGAACGAATGAATGAATGACTTCCAGAGAAAAGCAGCCTGTGGGAGGAGGAAACATGGAAGGAACGTGGGCTCCGAAGGCCGGTGTGCCTGGAGCCGAGACGCAGGGTGCAGAATGCACAAGAGCCCCAGAAGGAAGGGGGGGAGCTGGGGTGTTGCAATGCTGTACAGCACTTGCCCGGCCTGTGCAAGGACCCAGGTTCAGCTTTAGAACTACCAAAGGAAAAAAAAGCAACAAAAACCCACTATAAAGGTGCTTTTCTCTTTTGTTGGTCTGAACTGGGCTGGGGCTCTACCACTTGAGCCCCACTCCAACTTCTGGCTTTTGGGTGGTTAACTGGCGATGAGAGTCTCGTGGACATTCCTAAACCCAGGCTAGCTTTGAACACAATCCTCAGGTCTCATCCTCCAGAGTAGCTGGGATGACTGGCCTCCGGCGCCCAGCTGGAGCCAGCTTTTTGCTGGTTAATTAGCAATTCTCCTGTATTGGGAGCCGGCAGGCTGAGGGGGGTGTGCGCTCTGACTTGCAATCTGATTTGAGCTTCTGGAGCACAGATGGAGCAGATAGGTAACTCCCAACTAGAGGCCGCAGGAAGCTGAGCTAGAGACAGGAAGACTGGGTGGTACACACAGGACCAAGGGACTGGTGTAAAAGGAGGTGTTACTCACGCCAGTAATCCTACCAGAGGGGCTGAGAACAGGTTCCCTGGGAGTCTGAAGTTTGTCAGACCCCCTTCTGCACCCATGGCCGCGAGGGCAGAGCCTCACACCTGCCCACCGCAAGCCACGTGGAAAAGTCGAGCAGAGAGGGCTTCAGTTCTAGGCCAGTGACAGGCAGGCAAGTCCATGCAACGGAGGCACAACTACCACCTCAGCGATGGAAGGTGGCCCCGAGACCCTATCTGAGAAGTAACCAGCAAAAATAAGGCTCCAGCCAGGCCTGTCATCCTAGCCACTCAGGAGGCTGCGATCTGAGGATCACAGTTCAAACCCAGCCCGGGTGGAGGAAGAGTGTGAGGCTCTCTCTGCAATGAACCTGAGCTGACACAGGAGCCAGCTAGTCTTGGGGCCACAAGGGCGGCCAGGTCCAAAGTCCAGGCCCCAGGGGAAGGAGGGGGTGGGGGAGATGGGATTAAAATCGGTGCTGGATTCTCGGCTTCTCCTAAAATCCCGACCACAGATTTGGCTCTTAGGATGCGCCTAACCCGGAGGCCCGGAGGTGGAAGACAAAGGCCCTGCCTTCCCGGAGAGCGCTCCCGCGGCTGCCCGGTGAGGAGGGGAGGCCTGGGGGTGCGGGAGGTCGACGGGGGGGGGCATCGTTACAGCCCCCCCCCAAAGGAAGCCAGGGAGGGGAGGCGCCGTCACCGCCCGGCTTAGGGGTGGCAGCCCCTCCGGACACCCCCTGAAGGCGAATGTGAAGCCGATGCGGGGCGGGATACGCGGCGGAGCGGGACCCGAGCGCAGGACCGTTGGCCCGAGGGGCAGAGTGGGTGGGCAGGGGCGGAGGGGTGGCGGGGACGGAGCCCGCCGCGCTCGGGGCCCCGCCCGGCCCGGCCCCGCCGCCGCCGCCTCCCCCGGCCCGCGGCCCGGACCTCCGGGCGTTGGGAAGGACCGGGAACGCGGACCTCGGCGCCCCGGCAGCCTCCTCCCCCGGGCGGGCGGGCGGGCGGGGCGGGCGGGCGACCGCGGAACAAAGGCCGGCGCGGGCGTCCCCGCGGCGCCGGCCGGCCCGCAGCCCCCCGAGCCCCCGACGGAGCCGCGGCCACTTCCCGGGGTGGGGGGGGAGCGTGAAGGTCACGGGCGGCCGGGACCGGGGGGGCCCCGCCGTGAGCGCCGGGGAGCCGGGGCCGGCGCGCGTGGGGGCGGGGAGCGGGGCCGGACGCGCCGGGCCGCGGAGGGCGGCGGGGGGGGGGGCGGGGCGGACCCGGCGGGGCGCGGCCCGAGTCCCGGGGCGCCCGGGGGACCAGCCGCCGCCCGGGGCCGCGCGCGGACGGGCGGGGCGGGGCCGGCGCCCCGGTAACCTTGGCGCGGGGGTGGGGGGGTGGGGAGGGCGGCGGCCCGGGCGGGGAGGGGACGGCGGGCGCGGAGCCGGCCTAGGCCGCGGACACACCCCCCCCCGCCGCCGCCCGCGCCCGCCGCCCGCGCCCGCTCACCCTGCTCCTCCTCGGGGGTCAGCTCGGGCGCCACGTCCGGCCGGGGCGCGGCCGCCGGCTCCATCCCGCCGCCGCCTCGGCTTCCGCGTCCGCGCCCGGCGCCTCAGCAGCCCGCGCCCGGCGCGCGCATGGCGGGGCCCGGCCGGCGCCCGCGGCGGCTCCCGAGGAGAAGCGCCCGCCGCCCCGCGCCGCCCCGCGCCGCCCCGCGGACGGGGGAGGAGGCGCCGGCCCCGAGGGGCGGGATCGCCGCGGAGGCCGCGGAGGCCGCGGGCCGGGCTCGTCGGGGAGGCGGAGGCCGGGGCCGGGGCTCGGGGCGCCCGCGTCCTCAGCAGCCGCGGCGGCCGGCGGGCAGCGCGGAGGGCGAGGCGGCGGCTCCGGCGCCCCCCTCCCGCTCACGGCCCGCGCCGCGTCCGCCCCGGCGCCCCGCGGCTCCATTGACAAACCCGGCGTCTCATTCACAAACGGGCGGGCGGCGCGCGGGGCCGGGCGGAGCCTGACGCGGGCGGGCGGGGGGCGGGGACGCGGGGGGCGGGGAGGCGGGGAAGACCGGAAGAGGGGGGAGGGGGAGGGAGGGGCGGGGCCGCGGGGACCGCGCAGGCCGGGGGTGGGGCCGGGGGAGAGGGGGGAGGGGAGGGCGGGGGCGGGGCCGCGCAGGCCGGGGGTGGGGCCGGGGGAGAGGGGGAGGGGAGGGCGGGGGGCGGGGCCGCGCAGGCCGGGGGTGGGGCCGGGGGAGAGGGGGAGGGGAGGGCGGGGGCGGGGCCGCGCAGGCCGGGGGTGGGGCCGGGGGAGAGGGGGAGGGGAGGGCGGGGGCGGGGCCGCGCAGGCCGGGGGTGGGGCCGGGGGAGAGGGGGAGGGGAGGGCGGGGGCGGGACCGCGCAGGCCGGGGGTGGGGCCGGGGGGGAGAGGGGGAGGCGGGGGAGGCGGGGGAGGGGCGGGGCCGCGCAGGCCGGGGGAGGCGTGGGAGGGGGGAGGGAGGGAGGGACGGGGGCCGCGCACTCGGGGGTGGGGCCGCGGGAGGCGGGGGAGGGCGGAGGGGGGGATGGGGACGTCCCGCTGGAGGGGACCCCGCCCGCGGCGGGGGGGGGGGGGGGGGGGGGGGGAGGCATGCGGAGGTCCGGAGCCCCGGCTGCCCCTGCGCTCAGGCCCCAGTCCGCACCCTTCCCCACCCCCCCCTCCAGCCCCCCCCCCCTCCCCCCGCACCACGCGTGGCCGCGGGCCCGCACCTGAGCTCCGAGGACCCACGAGGGTCTCCGGACGGACGGGGCGGCCGGGGATGCGGCCGGCCCTGGAAACGGGGTTGGGAGTTTGTGTGCTCGCATTGCGCCTGGCCTGGGGCTCGAACTCAGAGCCCGGGGAGCCCTCCCGGAGCCTTTTCGCCCACGGCCGGTGAACCCGCAGCCCCACGTCCAGCTCTTTGAGGTGCTGAAGCGGAGGGCGGGTCTGCGGCCCCGGCTGGCTTCACGCGGCCACCCGAGCCCTGTCGGTGAGTAAAATCCCAGCGACAGCGCCCGACCCTGAGTTCAAGCCCCACAGCCAGCAAAAAACAAACACAAGTGATCTTCTTAGGAGCAAAGCTGAGAGTCCGAGAAGGCCGGGCAGGGGAGAGCAGTTTCCCCAGATGACCGTTGGGTAGTGTGTGTGTGCCAGTGTGTGTGTGCACAGACTGGTGAGTATTCGTCACACAGGCGTGTGCCAACACACCAATCAAGAGAGACGGCACGCTGGGGCTAGGATGGGGTTCAGATGATTAACAACTAGGCCCTGAGATCAAACCTTGGTATCACACACACGAAGGGGAAGAGCTTGCACCGCTGCCTCTGGAGGCCCTGAGCTGAGGTTTGAGACTCAGAGCCAGCTCAGATAGAAAAGTCCATGAGACTTCAACAAAAAACGGCGCGGAGCCGTGGCTCAAGTGATAAAGCCCTAGGAAGGATGGGAAGGGGCGATACCTTTTTCCTACCATGCCCCTGGCCCAGTCCCACAGCACAGTTCTGCGTGGGTGTGTTTGAATTTTGTATGTGGATATATACTTGTTTTTGGAAGTACTGAGGTTTGAAGTTGGGACCTTGCGTTGGGCTCAGCTCACTTGGCTGGTACTCTACTAGAGTCACACCTCCAGTCCTGTGAACTGCTACTTGGTTTTAGAGATACGAGTCTAGGGAACTTTTCTTCCTCAGCTGGCCTTCAATTGTGATCCTCCTGAATTAGCTAGGAGACCGGCCCCACCAGCACCTAGCTAAAACTTGAATGCTTCAGTAATATATGAGCAAATCACTCTTCTCCCGAAGCTGAAGTAGGAAATGGCAGGACAAGAGTAAAACAAACCACCGGTTGGAGATGGGTCTTAACAGGGCTCAACCCACTGTACTTTCACACGGCTTTTGCCCAGTGATCTTGCGGATACTGGAAGTCAGTGACTTATCCAGTTATGCAACTCACTAATTAGTAGTGAGCTAGAGCTTGAACCCTGGCATACTGTCTATGAGTCCAGGGAAGCGTTTTAACCAAATGAGGGAACAACAGAGAACTTGGAAGTGTTTTCCCACACACAGCTGTGTGCGGGGGGTGTGCAGCTGTGCGAAGGAAACATTCTCCAGAACCATTGCCCATCGCATCTTAATATTACAATGTTTGGAAGTTCCCCGGTAGAGACATGAGTAACAAAATCAAATGCAAGCCAGCACCAGTGTGGCTCCCGCCTGTCATCCCAGCTACGCAGGAGGCTGACACCTGAGGACCGCAGTTCAAAGCCAGCTTGAGTATTAAAGTCTGTGAGGCTCTGGTCTCCAATGAGCCAGCAAAAAGCTGGAAGTGGAGCTGTGTCTCAAGTGGTAGAGCACCAGCATTGAGCAAAAAAAAAAAAAAAAAAAAAAAGCTCAGGGACAGCATCCAGACTCTGAGTTCAAGCCCCAGGACTGGAGGGAGGAAAAATAAGGCAGCTGGCCGGCTGGCTTTGAGAGGAACAGTATCTTAGGAGGACCAGAATAGAAAGAGAGCTGTGTGCCTTGCCAGGCCTCAGTCACCACGACCCAGGATGGTGCTGCGATCGAGGATCAGCCACAGCCTAGAGGTCGCAGAATGGTTTGCAACAGCAACCAGAAAGCTCTAGTTCACGCATCAGAAGGGGTCTTGTCCCCTAAGCTCATCCTTAGTGCTCTCTCCCCCACGACACGTCTGACGCTTTCCAATCCTACTTAGGTTGTGCTATCCTGAACCTACTTGTTTGGGTTTTGGTTTTTGTACCAGTCCTGGGGCTTGAACTCAGGGCCTGGGCACTGTCCCTGAGCTTTTGTGTTCAAGGCTAGTGCTCTGTCACTTGGATCACAGCTCTACTTTTGGCTCTTTTGGTGGAGAGAAGAGTCTCATGGACTTCCTGCCTGAGCTGGGTGTAAACCGGGGTCCTCAGGTCTCAGCCTCCGGAGCAGCTGGGATGACCGGCGGGAGCCACGGGACCAGGGCAGCGTCTGGATGCACCCCACGCACTGGTGGGCTTGTCTTCTCACTAGGTGCGCAGGGCCTCGGCGTGAGGGCTAGGTCTCCTCTGTAACCCACTCTCCGTCTCATGGACGAACCGCGAGGTTCTGCCGGTGGCTCAAGCATTTCTACAAGAATTGAATGAACCCTATTCGTATTTTATCTCTGGCAATGTCTAACCAAAAAAAAAAAAAAAATCATCACACTTGTCTTCTGAGAAGAAGGAACATATTCAAATACCAAGAACTTCAGTTCCTGGTAGGATGCTTCTGAAGCGGGGCTGGCCGACAGCAGCTGGTGAGGCGTCAGCACAATGTGTAGAGTGTAAATTAGGGGGGAAGTGGGCCAAGGCTGGAGAAGGCACTGCTTAAGTGGCCTGTGGGGGGACGGGGGGGAGGGGGGAAGCTGGGGAGAGTCACAGCCGTGACAAGTCTCCAAGAATCAGCCAGGCCGGGTGCTGGGGGCTCATGCCTGTCATCCTAGCTACTCGGGAGGCTGAGATCTGAGGATCGAGGTTCAAAGCCAGCCTGAGACTTTCCATGTCAACCAACAGCAGATAAATGACAAGTACAGAGAGGTGTGGCTCAAATGGCAGAGCACTAGCCTTGAGCACAAAGCTCAGGGACAGCGCCCAGCCCCGAGTTCAAACCACAGGACTGACACACACACACACAGCTTC
>NC_063180.1:44789557-44833578 GCF_023159225.1 Perognathus longimembris pacificus
CAATTTATTCAGTTTTTCTTTCTTTTTGGTTTCACTATTGAGAAAGTCCTGAGCTTACCTGAAATGGAATCCTCCCAATCTCTGCCCCCTAAATAGCTTAGATGACAGGTGTTAGCCACCAACCATGCCTGGTTCTAACTATACATAACATTAAAAATGCCCACACATAGGTATGTGGATGTGCATACAGAATGTCTATATGCATATGTACGTGTGTGTATATATGTGTATTATATGTGTGTGTGTTTTCCTCCCAGTTTTGGGATGTTTCAGGTCAAATCCAGGGCCTTGGGCGTGCTATGCTAGGTGAGCATTCTGCCACTGAACTATATCCTCCAATTCTTTCTTTAGGTCTGAGACTCAAACTCCATATCTGACGTTTCTGCTCATTGGCTAGGGTTCTACCAACTGAGCCATGCCTCCAAACCCTCCTTTCCCCCCTCCCCCCCCCCCCCGGTCCTGAGGCTTGACCTCTGGGCCTGGGCACTGTCCCTGAGCTCTTCAGCTCAAGGCTAGCGCTCTACCACTTGATCCACAGCGCCACTTCTTCCAACCCCTCAATTCTTTTAAAAAAATTGTGTGCCATTGCTGGGGGCTGAACTCATGACCTGGGTGCTGTGTCTTCGCTTTTGCTCTCCAGGCTGGTTCTTTACCACGTGAGCCACACCTCTACTTGCAGTGTGTTGATGAGAGGATTATGAACTTTCCTGGGCAGTCTGGCTTGGGGCTGAGATCCTCCGATCTCAGCCTCCTGAGTAGCTAGGATGACGGGCGTGAGCCACTGGCACCTGGCTTATTTCTAGCTTTTGGATGAGAAGATTACAGACTTTCCCATCCAGCTTGGCTTTGAGCACTGATCTGCAGATCTCAGCCTCCTGAGTAGCCAGGACCCGAGGGGGTGAGCCGCTGTGCCCGCCCCCCTCCCCCCCCCCCCTTATTATTTCATACTCCTCCCCGCCAGGACGGGTTTGGGAGAGGGAGCTGCCGAGGCCCCGGCGGCTGGGAGGAGCTTTGCTTCCTGAGCGAGCAGTGAGAGCCACACGCGCCCAGCTCCACCTGCGCCCAGGTCTTCGGCCTCGTGTCCCCGGGTCCTTCCACCGGCAGCAGCGGCCGGGCTGGGGCGCAGGAGGGCAGGCGCTGCCGAGCAGCCCCCTCCAGTGTGTGCAGGCCACATTCTGGGAAAAGCGCTTCTCACCGGGAAGAACGCCTCCAGGCCCACATTTCCTTTTCCATGATTCAGTGAGTCATCTCTAGAGAGCATTTATTGCCACTGGGGTAGGAGGGTTATAAATAAAGACAGGGGTTCTTACCACCTCCTTAATTGACTCCCAGAAATGAAGCAGATTTGCCTTTGCCGTCTCCCCGTGCGGGAAGCTGTGGTCCCTTACAAAACTACAGCCCGTTTCAACAACGTGCTGGCTGGCGCCGGCCGGGCTTGCAAGTCTGATGGGCGTTGGGCGGCGCGAGGAGAGGGGGAGCTGCGGGCTCTGAGGGTGAGGAGAGCCCGCCGGGGGCCGGGGCCGGGGGAGAGCGCACGGCAGGAGCATTTGCCCCGCGTGTGCAAGTGCATAGGCTCGATCCCCAGCACCGCAAACACACACCAGAGACGGGGTGGGTGCCCATCAAAGCAGCTGCTCAGGAGGCGGGGTCTGCAGCCCACCGTGGGAGGCGGAGCCAGCCGGCGAGACGCCAAGGCACCGCCCCAAAAGCCCCATGACGGGGGAGCTGTGGCTCAAGTGGTGGAGCACCAGCCTTGCGTGAGAAAAGCTCAGGGAGAGTGCCCAGGCCGAGTTCAAGCGGCAGGACAGGGAGGGAGGGAGGGAGGGGGGGGGAGGGAGGGAGGGAGGGGGGGAGGGGAGGGAGGGAGGGAGGCGGGAGGGGAGGGAGCCTTGGACCAAGTGCTTTCTGGAAACAGGAAGCTTCTAGAACTACAACAGGGCATAGCAGGGCACTGCCATTCCCGGGACCACTGTGCTTTGGCCAAGCAGAGGAGCGCAGGGGAGCACTGGGGAGTGCAAGGGAGCACAGAGGAGCACAGAGGAGCACGTGGGAGCACAGAGGAGCGCAGGGGAGCACAGAGGAGCATGCAGGAGCACAGGGGAGCACAGAGGAGCACCAGGGGAGCACAGAGGAGCGCAGAGGAACATGGGAGCACAGAGGAGCACGCAGGAGCACAGGGGAGCACGCAGGAGCACAGGGGAGCACAGAGGAGCGCACGGGAGCACAGAGGGGAGGGCAGGGGGAGCGCACACTGCCTGGGGCCCGCCATCCCCCCACAGCACTTTGCTTGGCAGCTATGGCGGTCAGACAGGAGCCGTCTGTCCTGCTCGTCACAGGAAGCAGCGCGGGAGGACTGGGAAGGAGAGCTCTCTGAGAAGCCAGTGGCTCCCGCCTGTCATCCTAGGTACTCCGGAGGCTGGGATCTGACGATTGCAGTTTGCTCTTGGTTGTGTTTTGGTGGCCAGTTCTGGGGCTTGAACTCGGGGCCTGAGCACTGTCCCCTGGCTTCTTTGTGCTCAAGGCTAGCACTCTGCCACTTGAGCCACAGCGCCACTTCTGGACTTTTCTGTATATGTGGTGCTGGGGAATCGAACCCAGGGCTTCATGTAGACGAGGCGAGCACTCTACCACTAGGTCATGTTCCCAGCCCCTGAGGTTTGTAGTTTGAAGCCAGCCCAGGCAGGAAAATCTGTGAGACTCTTCTCTCCAATAAACTACTCAGAAAAAAAACCACAAAACCTGAAAGTGGCGCTGTGGGTCAGGGACAGCGCCCAGGCCCCCGAGCTCAAGCCCCAGGACCTGCACCAAAAAAAGGAAAGACAGTGTATGTGTACATGGGTGTCCGTGTGTCCGACGATCATGGGGAAATGGCGAAGACAGCAGCTTTATTACCTCAAATGGGAAATCCATAGACAGCACCGTGCACAGGCTCTCAGGGGTACAAGGGAAATTCTTTAGTCCCACAAATTTAAACTGAAATAGAAACGAGAACATAAGAAGAGTTAGTACAAGCTGGACACTGGTGGCTCGTGTCTATAATCCTAGCTACTCAGGAGAGCTGAGATCTGAGAATCCCTGGCAAGAAAGTCTGTGAGACTCATCTCTGTGAGACTCATCTCCAATTAAGCATCAAAAAAGTAGGTCAGGTGCCAAGGCTCACACCTGTAATCCAACCAGTTAGGAGGTTGAGATCTGAGAATCTCAGTTTAAAGCCTGGGCAGGAAAGTCTTTTAAGACTCTTATCTCCAGGGGCTGGGAATATGGCCTAATGGTAAAGTGCTTGCCTCGTATATATGAAGTCCTGGGTTCGATTCCCCAGCACCACATAGAAAATGGCCAGAGGTGGCGCTGTGGCTCAAGTGGTAGAGTGCTAGCCTTAAGCCTAAAAGCTATGTTTAAGACCCAGTTTCATCACCAAATAAAATAAACCAGTAAAGCTGCTTTGGCCGCGGCCCAGGCTGGCCTCACACTGGACTGTCCGGTCTCGGTCTCCAGGGTGAGGAGGCCTCCTGTCACCGTAGTACTTTATCAGCCCCACTTTATACAGAAGAAAGGAAAGCTCGGGTCATGAATTTGACCCAATTAATTGCTAGTTTTGCTTTACTTTTGTGTGTACCAGGGACTTGATGCAAGCTAAACAACTGCCCTGTCAGTAAGCTACACATCTCCAGTTTTTGTGGTGGTTTTTCCATCAGAGATCAAGATTCGAACTCTTGATCTGACTGATACTTTCATTCACTGTCTGATGCTCTATCATCTGAGCCACAACTCCAACCCCAGATCACCAGGGTTTTCTGTTGTTTTTTGTTTTGCCAGTCCTGGAGTTGAAATCAAGGCCTCGGCACTGTCCTGTGAGATTCTCTGCTTGAGCTCTACCACTTGGGCCACAGCTCCACTTCTGGCTTTTTGTAGTTCACTGGAGATAAGAGAGTCATACAGACTTCTGGCTCAGGCTGGATTTGAACCATGATCCTCAGATCTCATTCTCCTAAGAAGCTAGGATGACAGGCATGAGCTGCTGGTGTCCGGCCTTCAGTTCCTAGCCATCATTAGAGCAACAAACAATTCAGACCCAGAGCAGGGTCAGACCTATATTCTTCCTATTCAAACCATGCTATCAAAAAAGGTCATTTCGGGCTGGGAATATGGCCTAGTGGCAAGAGTGCTTGCCTTGTATACATGAAGCCCTGGGTTCCATTCCTCAGCACCACATATATAGAAAAAGCCAGAAGTGGCGCTGTGGCTCAGGTGGCAGAGTGCTAGCCTTGAGCATAAAGAAGCCAGGGACAGTGCTCAGGCCCTGAGTTCAAGGCCCAAGACTGGCAAAAAAAAAACAAAACAAAAAAAAACAAAAAAAGGTCATTTCAGGGTAGGATGGAGGTTGCTCAAGCAGCGGAGCACCCGAGTTCCAACTCCAGTACCACCAAGAAATAAAAATAAAAAGATAATCATCAGTCCGAGTTGATGTTGTTTAGGTGACAATCTATGGGGTTTTTTGGTTTTTTTGGGGGGGGCCAGTCCCTGGGGCTTGGACTCAGGGCCTGAGCACTGTCCTGGCTTCTTTTTGCTCAAGGCTAGCACTCTGCCACTTCAGCCACAGCGCCACTTCTGGCTTTTTCTATATATGGGGTGCTGAGAATCGAACCCAGGGCTTCATGTGTATGAGGACAGTACTTTACCTCTAGGCCATATTCCCAGCCCTGGGTGACAGAGAATCTAAACCAATCACGGCAGGCTGAGACGCAGGCCTTACGGGGTTGAGCTTGGTCTTCTCGCCCAGTCCCTCCTCCTCTGGTAACTTTGAATGCATCCAGTAGAATCGGAAATCAGTCTGTCACAGAGAAAGGAAGTCAAAAGAGAAAACATTACTCACCTTCAGGCCTCGCACAGACCTGAGTCCCCCCTGTCCGCTAACCCCCACTTCACTAGGAGCCATGGGGCCAGGAAGAGGTTGATCAAATGCTTCAAGATTTCTTTCTCCCTAAAATCCCATAAAGCTGGGTGGGTCGCACATGCGTGTGACGACTCCGAGGTGAACAGAGAAGCGCCACTCGTTTGAGGTCAGACTGGGCTGCAGAGCAGGTTCCAGACCCGCCTCGACGACACAGTGAGACCCTGTCACAAAAACAAAGCCCCGCAAGCCCCACGGGGCCGTAGGTGCTGGGCTGGACGGGGCTGTAGGTGCTGGGCTGGACGGGGCCATAGGTGCTGGGCTGGACGGGGCCGTAGGTGTTCGGCTCCGCTCTGCGGCTGGGGGGGGGGGGGGGGTGATGGGCGCCGGTGGCTCTCTGCTTCCAGGTCTCGGGAGAGCGAGCGGGGCCGTGGCGCTCGCCCTGCGGCGCTGACGTGCGGGGACGCGACGCGGCAGCGCTCACGCGGGGCTCCAGGGGCTCGAGTGGGGTGGGGCTCCCTCATCTCCCGTGCCTGCAGTCCTTGGCCGAGGCTCATGGGGGACGGCCTGTGACAATCTCCTCCCCTGCCCCCCCATCCTGGGCGCTGTCCCTTAGGGCTTCTTTTCCCCTCCCGGCCGGCGCTCCATCACTCCAGGCACAGCCGCGGCGGCCTCTTGGGGGTTAACCGGAGGAGAGTCTGAGGGACTGGCTTTCTTACCAGGGCTGGCGCTGAGCTGAAATGCTCAGGTCCCAGCTTCCTACGTAGGGGACAATTATTGGTGTGAGCCACTGCTGCCCATCGATTTTATTTATTTATTTTTTGTTTTCTGTGCCAATCCTGGGGCTTGGACTCAAGGCCTGAAATGCTGTCCCTCACGTTTTTTCACTAAAGGATGGCACTCTACCACCTGAACCACAGCTCCACTTATGGCTTTTTGGTGGTTAATTGGAGATAGTAAGAGTCTCGTGCACTTTCCCGCCTGAGCTGGCTTTAAACTATGATCCTCAGATCTTAGCCTTCTGAGTAGCTAAGATTACAGGTGTGCAGGACCAGACTCTGAATCTCTCTTCAACTTCTTCCTTTTTTCTCTCTTCCTTCCCTTCCTCCTCCTCCTCTTCTCTCCTCCCTCCCCCTCTCCCTCTTCTCCACAGCCCTCCTCCCCTCTTCCCTTCCTGAAGATTATCTAGAGGCTTGTTAAAACACAGTGCACAGGCTGGGAATGTGGCTCAGCGGTAGAATGCTTGCCTTGCATGCACGAAGCCCTGGAATCGATTCCTCAGTACCACAAAAAGAAAAAGCTGGAAGTAGTGCTGTGGATCAAGAGGTAGAGTGCTAGCCTTGAGCAAAAAGAAGCCAGGACAGTGCTCAGACCCTGAGTTCAAGCCCCAGCACCAGCAAAATTAAAAAAAAAAAGAATTGTTCCACTTCCCAAGGTTCCGCTTATTTGTTTTTAAAACTAAGCAAATTTAAACACCCTCAACGATGCAAGGAGCATCGGATAACGTTCATCCTGGACACCCTGAAGGGCGGGTCACATACCGAACCCCCAGGCCCTGTTCCCAAGAGGAGGGAAGACAGGAAAAAGATGGGGGAGGGGAGAGCAGGCTCACCTGGCAGTCATAGACCGGGTGCCCGCGCCAGCACATCACGTCCAGAACGTAGTAGGTCTGCTTCACCTCGCTGTAGATGCAATCCAGAATGGTGTAGTCTGCAGACAGAGGCGGGAGGTCAGCACGCCGCCCAAGCTCAAGCCAGACAACCTTGGGGACCAGCAGCGAGGACCACGGGGGCACGAGGGACCAGTTCTGCATGGCCTGACTACAGGTGCATGCTACCAAACCAGGCTAACAGCCCCTACAAGTTCCTGTCACAGGCACTGTAGGAAGAAGTGGAGAGAAGACAATCACGGAGAAAGCCACCAAGAGCGGAGTTCCACAGCACACACTGTGACGCACAGGAGTTCCAGAAGGAGAACACTGGAGCAGCAGGAAATGCTCTTAGGAATGCAACATCGTGACGAGAACAGAGCAGAGGCAAGGAAGAAAGGCACCGCAGGCCCGAGCGTGTACTTCAGAAAATGGCAGAACAGACAGACACGCACGGGCTGCGGCTGAACAGAGGACGCGTGGGGGGGGGGAGGGGAGGGCTGCGGATGAGCGGCCACGCCTGCGTGTGAAAGGCGATGGAAGCCAGCAGAGCCAGGTGCTGCCAACTCAAACCTCTGCTCCTCGCCGAGATCTGAGGAACAGGGTTTGAAGCCAGCCGGAGCAGGAAAGTTCATGACACTGTTATCTCCAACTAACCAGAAAAAGCCACCAGCCTTGAGGGACATAGCTAAGGGACAGTGCCCAGACCCTAAGTTCAACCTGAGTAGGGACACGGGGGACACACATACACACATACACACACACACACACACGCACACGCAGGCCAATATAGCTGGGTACTGGTGGCTCACACCTGTCATCCTAGCTGCACAGGAGGCTGAGTGCTAGCTCAGGGACACAAAGGCTCAGGCTCAGGGACAATACCCAGGACCTGAGTTCAAGCACAGGACTAGCAAAAAACCAACAACAAACCCACAAAATAGCTGGGGGGGGGGGGGCGGGGTAGCGTGCACCTGCAGGCCACACGCTGAGGAGGCTGAGGAAAGGGGCGCGGGGCGGCTCTCGGGCGAGGCGTCTCAACGTACCTTTGGTGGTCGAGTTCCGCCTGTTGCCTCCTGGCAGAAGGGAAGGGAACCTGTTGACGCAGTGGCCGCTCTTGGTGTAGGCGCTGGTGGAGCCCTGGGGGAGAAGGCTGCCATTCTCATCAGGCGGCCCCCAGCCCACTCCTTCTGCAGCGGAGTCACAGGCCCCAAGGTGGCGGGGGGGGAAACCCTCGCTGCAGGGAAGGAATGGGGGGGGGCGGGGGGGGCGCTCCAGGCAAGAGAATGGAGACCGCCGCCTCATCAGGCCTGCAGGCCTGAGGGGCAGAAGCCACGACTCACCCTGGAGGCCACAATAAGGGCTCTTTTCCCCACGGGGCACACGACCACAATCCACTCCTGCCCCAGATCCGAAGGGACGTCAATGAGCCACTCGGAGAGCATCAGCTGGAGACGCGAGGGCGGCGTGAGAGGTTACAGGCGTGTGCCGCGCACACTGACGAGGACAGGCGTTCCCAGGCCACCCACAGGGTGCCACGAGCCCACAGGTGGGGCAGGGCCGGGGGCGTGCTGGCGGCTCACCCCGTCTTCCTCGCTGCTCAGGAGGCTGACACCCCAGGATCATTATCCAAAGCCAGTCAGAGCCGGGAAGCCTGTGAGACTCCCATCTCCGCTGACCAGCCACGGGCCGCAAGGGGACCTGGAGCTCACGCCGTGGAGCGCCAGCCTCAAGCATAAGAGCCAAGCGCCCACGCCCTGAGCCGCCCGCCACACGGTGCAGGCCTTCAAAATAAAAAACGGGCTGGGAACGTGGACCAGTGGCGGAGCGCTCGCCTCGTCTACACGAAGCCCCGGGCTCGATTCCCCAGCACCACATAGATAGAAAAAGCCAGAAGGGGCGCTGTGGCTCAGGTGGTAGAGTGCTACCTTGAGCAAAAAGAAGCCAGGGACAGTGCTCAGGCCCTGAGTTCAAGCCCCAGGACTGGCCAAAAAAAAAAGAAATAAGCCAGCAACTAGCGGGGGCTAGACCCCGGTGACTCACCTCCTGTGATCCTACTCAGGAAGCTGAGATCTGAGGACCCAAGTGGCGCTGTGGCTCAAGTGGGAGACTGCTGCCTTGAGCACAGAGACGCTCAGGGACAGCGCCCACGTCCAGAGTCCAAGCCTGAAAAACCAAAAGAAAAAAAAAAAACAGGGGGACAGGGGCGGCTGGGGACTACAGCTCCGTGATCAGTGGCAGGACATGTGTGCAAGTCACACACACAGGACCCCTGGCTGCCACTCCCAGCACTGAAGAAAAGCAAGGGAGACGCAGAGGGCGCCTGCTGGAAGATGGCTGGCTGGAAGGCGCTCCGCCCGGGGCCGGCAGCCGCTGGTGACCGGGGGCCGTGGCCGCGAGCCGAGCCGCCGTCCCCGCGCCTGGCTCCCCGCGCCTGGCGGAGGGTTTCACTCGGCCCAGCCCTGAGCCGGCGCTCCCGCCCCCCCCCCTCCCGCGCCCCCCGCCCCCCGCCCCCCGCCCGCCCCCCGCCCCGTCCCCGCGCCTGGCTCCCCGCGCCTGGCGGAGGGTTTCACTCGGCCCAGCCCTGAGCCGGCGCTCCCGCCCCCCCCCCCCCCCTCCCGCGCCCCCGCCCCCGCCCCCGCCCCGCCCCCCCGCCGTCCCCGCGCCTGGCTCCCCGCGCCTGGCGGAGGGTTTCACTCGGCCCAGCCCTGAGCCGGTGCTCCCGCCCCCCACCTCCCGCGCCCCCGCCCCCGCCCCCCCCTCCCCCCCCCCCCCCCGCCGTCCCCGCGCCTGGCTCCCCGCGCCTGGCGGAGGGTTTCACTCGGCCCAGCCCCTGAGCCGGTGCTCCCGCCCCCCCCCCCCGCGCCCCCGGCCCCCCCCACCCCCCGCCATCCCCGCGGCGGCTCCCCCTCTGCGCCACTCACTTGATTGGCATAGCGTCTGGGTAGCTTCTTGCCGGGGTCAATGTCCATTTCTTCCTCCTCCTTCGTCTCTTCCTCCTCCTCGCTCTCCGCCCCGGTCCAGTCGTCCTCGGCCAGTCTCCGGGCATGGTTCACGTAGTCCAGCCGCTTGCTGGAGGAAACCGAGGACCGGGCGCAGAGGCTTTACGTCTTATACACGGATAGCTCACAAGGTGATGGGGCTTTTGGGGGGTGGTTTTCTGGTAGAGTCTCACATTACCGGGTAGGGGGGAGGGAAGGTGGGAGAAAAATGGGGGAGGAGGTAACAAGTAGGACAAGAAATGTACTCACTATCTCATGTATGTAACTGTAACTGTACATCACCTTGACAATAAAATTAAATTTACACAAAAGTCTCACACCACGTTGAAAATGAACTATACAACTTGTGGGTGGGGATGGGAGGGAAAAATTGGGAGAGAGCAAGAGAAGGGGTGACACTATCCAAAATGAAATGCACCCAAGCCAGGTGCTGGTGATTCAAGAGCCAGAGAGCTGAGGATCACCATTCAAATCCATCTGGAGAAAGAAAGCCCAGGAGACTCTTATATCCAATAAACCACCAGAAAACAGGAAGTGGCACTGTGGCTCCAAGTAGTAGACCTCTAGACTTAAGCAGAAGAGCTCAGGGACAGCACTCAGTCCCTGAGTGCAAGCCCACAAAAAAAAGAAAAGAAATGTCCTCATTTCCTGACTCAGGACCTAACTCCTCTATACATCACCTTTGAATAACAAATAAATAAGCCAGGAGCAGATAGCTCACACCTGTAATCCTAGCTTCTCAGGAGGCTAAGATATGAGGATTGCCGTTCAAAGCCAGCCTGGGCAGGAAAGTCTGTAATATTCTTATCTCCAATAAACTACTCACAAAGAGTCAGAAGTGGCGCTGTGGCTCAAGTGGTAGACTCTGCTAGCCTTGAACACAAAGAGACAATGACAGCGTGCAGGCCTGAGTTCAAGGCCTAGGACCAGCAAAAAAAAAAAATATTTAAAGGGCTAGGAAGGGGCTGGGAATATGGCTTAGTGGCAAGAGTACTTGCATAGTATACATGAAGCACCACATATATAGAAAATGGCCAGAAGTGGCGCTGTGGCTCAAGTGGCAGAGTGCTAGCCTTGAGCACAAAGAAGCCAGGGACAGTGCTCAGGCCCTGAGTCCAAGGCCCAGGACTGGCAAAAATAATAATTGTTACAGAGTCTCACCAGACTTTGCTGTGTGTTCTGGCTTTGAACCCTGATCCTCCGCTTTGGCCTCCTGAGTAGCTAGGGTGACAGGCGTGAGCCGCCACGGCTGGACAGGGACTGCAGTGTGGAAGCAAGCCGGGTCTATGGAGAAGCAGCTCTGTGACACATCGAGTCAGGGCAAAAATACACATTCTGTGGAAACTGCAAGCCCGTTCGTTTTCTTCTAATCCCCAGTCTTAAATTTATGATGCAGAAGAAGAGCCCACGGTCCGACGGGGACGAGCGCACAGGACCTCTCTCGGAAGCAGCCAGCCTCACGGCTCCCGGCCGGCTCGCTCCCCTTGGGCTCGTGGGGCGTGGAGGGTGGAGAATGTGGAGGACATTTCCTGCGACTCCCTGGGAATTCTGTGTCTTGAACTCCCAAGGGCTCCTGAGGAACACTGGGGCTGCAGCCGCGCCCGACCTCCGGCGCCGCGGAGGCCGCCCAGCGGCTCCCCAGGAATGTGGGGGAGTGCGAGCCCAGGCGCGGGCTTCCACAAGTCCCCAAACCCCAAGGCTCAGTACAGAAGAAAAAAAAAAAAAAAGGAGTACAACTTACCCAAAGAGCTTTTGCTTCCAAACTCCCGCCCTCCCTTCCTCCCCGTCCTTTCCTAAGTCCTGGGGACCAGGGCCTACCTTGGGGAGGCATCGCCCTCCCCTCCGCCTACAACGGTCTATTTGGACGGGGGGACTCACCTCCCCGGCCCCCCCCCCCCCCCAAGGCTTACAGCTCCCGACCCAAGGAAGAAGCCGCGGAGTTCAAGCCCCCTTACGATTTCTGCAGTTCCAGCAACTGGCGCCGCCGCTCGCTCTGCTCCAAGGAGCTGTACTTGGACTTGTACTGCGCCAGGCGGGGGGTGGGGGGGCGGCCGTGCTGTTCAGATCCTGGGACACGAAAAGCTGCTCGCCAGGGCTTCGCTCAGCTCCTCCATCTTTGCTGTAACAGAATGATAAATGGTCATGTCGACCCGTGGGTACAGGCAATTCGATGAACATGGCTCCCTAAGAACCAACAGGGCTGGGGATATAGCCTAGTGGCAAGAGTGCCTGGCTCGGATACACGAGGCCCTAGGTTCGATTCCCCAGCACCACATATACAGAAAACGGGCCAGAAGCGGCGCTGTGGCTCAAGTGCAGAGTGCTAGACTTGAGTGGGAAGAAGCCAGGGACAGTGCTCAGGCCCTGAGTCCAAGGCCCAGGACTGGCCAAAAAAAAAAAAAAAAGAAACCAACAAACCCGTACAAGCCCTGCACCAGTGGGCCACACCTCTCATTCTAGGGACTCAGAAGGCTAAGATCACACGCTCTCGGTTCAAAGCCACAGGGCAGACCAATCCAAGTCACTCTCATTTCTAACTAACCAGCCAAAAGTTGACAGTGGAGGCATGGCTCAAGTGGTAGAGCACCAGCCTACAGCCTAGTACTGGCACAAAATAACAACACTGAATCCAATAAATGTACCCCCAAATGACATTCTATCTGTGGATGGGGGGAAAAGTTAAAGGCTAAATCAGCTACATATTAGCAGTGACAGTATTCTTTTCTTTTCTTTTTTTGTTGGTCCTGGGTCTTGAACTCAGGACCTGGACTGTCCCTGAGCCTCTCTGTGCTCAATGCTAGCGTTCTTCCACTTGAGCCACAGAGCCCAAAGTGGCTCTGTGGTGCTGAGGAATGGAACCCAGGGCTTCATGCATATTAGGCAAACACTTTACCGCTCAGCCACATTCCCAGCCCCACATTATTATATTTTTGTTCATAGTTCCATGATTCATTTGATAGCTAAGCAACAGTTGCTAAGAAAATTTATTCATTCCATGATTAAATGTAACTTTTCTTTTCCTCTTTTCTTTTTAATTTTACTTATGGTGCCAGTCTGGTGCTTGAACTCAGGCCTGGGTGCTGTCTGTGAGCTTTTGTGCTCAAGACTAGCACCCTACTACATTAGCTGCACCTCTACTTCCAGCTTTTTGGTGGTTAATTGGATAAGAGTCTCATGGATTTTCCTGCCTGGGTTGGCTTTGAACTGTGATCCTCAGATCTCCGCCTCCACAGTAGCTAGGATTACAGAGGTGAGCCACGGGCACTTGGCTATTTTTCTGTTTCCAATCACCAGCCTACCACTGACATCTACTGATGTGCACAGCCATCTAATTTTTTCCTGTAGTGTAATTCCTCAATAGCCATCACTCAATAATGAATATAACTCTCAGATTCAAACTTTAGCCAACTCACTCTATTAACAAAAGGCCAATTCAAGCTAAGGAAATTTAGCTGCAGGAGAAACACTAGCGGGGTAATATATATATATATATATATATATGTACACACATACATATATATACTCACACACACGTAAATACTTACAATTAAAACCCCTTTGTACAATATATGCTAATTTTTTTAAAAGAGAAAGGCTTCTAGAAGAAAACAAGAAGAACTAAAGATCTCAAATTAGACAGCTGCCTTCTCATTCCATAGTTTTAATTCTGGGGCAGTGGGAAGAAAGGCTTCAAGGCCACCGGTGTGAGGCTCAGAAAAACGCTGAAATGTGGAAGGCCGCCACAGTGTGGTGTAGGCGTTATCTCAGTGGATCTCATGCGCTCCTGTAAACGAAGGCATGAAATACGACAGGAACTCACCAAAGAGTTGAGCTCAAAATGGCAAGAAACCATGAACATTTGGGAGAATCTGACTCTCAGAGCGGGGCTGGTCCAACTTTTCAAATCTGGTGTAAATCAGAGGGTGCAAATCAGAGTTAAATTCTAGGCCAGGTCTCAGTACTTCCTCAGCACCAAAATCAACAGGTTCATTGTGGTCTCCATACTAAAAATACGACTCAACAGGCCTCTCCCTGGCCAATGGGTGTATATAGGTATGCATGTCTGTGTGAGTGTGTATATAACCTATTATCGATAGGGAAATGATATGCTATGTAACCCAGGAAGACCTTGAACTCAATGATCCTGCCTCAGCCTCTCAAGTGATGTGATTGCAGGCTTCCATCACTGTGCAAGGCTCATCTGAACCACTTAGTGTGTGTGTGTCCTGGGGCTTGAACCCAGGGCCTGGGCACTGTCCCTAAATATTTTTGCTCAAGGGTAGTGCTCAACGACGACGAGTCAGAGCTACACTTCCAGCTTCTGAGTGGTTCATTGGAGGTAAAGGTCTCGTGGATTCCCCTGCTTGGGCTGCCTTTGAACTGAGATCCTCAGATCTCAGCCTCCTAAGCAGCTAAGATTACAGGTGCAAGCCACTAGTACTTGGCTTAGTTACTGCCCTTTTTGTGCCCTTCTCCCCTGTTAAGGAAAGTGATCTTACATCTGGCAGGGAGACATTCTGTCCCAGTGGATCAACATTACTATCTGGTAGGGCTGGGCACCAGTGGTTCATGCCTGTAATCCTAGTTATTCTGGAGGCTGAGACCTGAGGACCATGGTCCGAAACCAGCCCCAGGTAGTAGCAAAGTCTGGGAGACTCTATCTCCAATGAACTTCCAAAAAGTTGTAAGTGGAGCTGTGGCTCAAGGGGTAGAATACTATGGCCTTGAGTAAAAACAGATTATGATTCTCACAGTTTCCGGTGGTTTTTGTGTCCCATAACTTCCTTGACAGTTTGTTGTTTTGTTTTTTTTTGCCTGTTCTGGGGCTTGAACTCAAGGCCTGAGCACTGTGCTTGGCTTCTTTTTGCTCAAGGCCAGCACTCTGCCATTTGAGCCACAGTGCCACTTCTGGTTTTTTGTTTTTGTTTTTCCCTACATGTGGTGCTGAGGAATCGAACCCAGGGCTTCATGTATTCCCAGCCCTCCTTGACAGTTTTTAAACTCCATCTCCTGTTCATGAAAGTATGACCAAATACATCTATTATTAGAGTCTACCATTCTTTTTTTGCCAGTCCTGGGCCTTGGGCTCAGGGCCTGAGCACCGTCCCTGGCTTCTTTTTGTTCAAGGCTAGCACTCTGCCCACTTGAGCCACAGCGCCACTTCTGGCCGTTTTCCATCTATGTGGTGCTGGGGAATCGAACCCAGGGCTTCAGGTAGACGAGGCGAGCATCTACCACTAGGCCGCACTCCCAGCACCCCCTCCCGTTCTTTATCTTGGGATTGGCTCCTGCTTGGTCAAGCACGGCAAACTCCACGAAGCGGATGCCCGTGGCACGCTGGGGACCCCCGTTTGCTTCAAGGCCCGCCTGGCTCCTGGGCGCTCAGACTACTTCTGTCCACAGCGAGTCCACATCTCAGCCGCAGGCGACCGCATCGGGCCCCGAGGTCCGCCCGGCCTCTCCCTAGCGCCCGCGTCGCCAAGGCCTGGCAGGGCAGGGTGGCCCCCGACAGCCGCGTGCCGCTCGGGACGCCGGAAACGAGCCCAAGGGGAGGCTCCGGCATGGCCCCGCGGCCCCCGCAGGGGACGCCCCTGAGGGGCGAGTGCACGGAGACGCCGAGGAGCCCCAACCCGCGCAGAGGGGCCACCGGGAGCCCGAGGGGATCGCCCTCGAACTCGGGACTCACCGGACCGCGGAGGCTGGGCCACGCGCCGCCGCCGTCTCCGCCCCCGAGAACTGGCCAATCAGCTGCCGCGACAGGGACTGGACCCGCCCCTTCGCCTCCCCGACGCGTGACGGGGCCTCGACCCGCCGCGCTCGCCGAGTTCCGGTTCCTCCCACCGTGATGCATGCCGGGCGTCGGGGGTCGCGGCCCGACACCACTTCCGCCCGCAGTGGCCGGTGCTTTTCCCGGCGGCCGAGGGCGGAGCTTCCGGCTTTCGGGCCTCGGATCCCGCCCCTTGCTTCCGGGTGGCTCGGCCGGGACCCGCGTCACTTTTGCTCCCCGGGGCTCCCGGGCCCCTCACGTCGGCACCCCGGCTTCCCGGGGCTCCCCGCGCCGGGAGGAGGAGCTAGGACCTCGTGGCCCGGCGATCAGCACCGTGCGTCCGGCCTCGGTCCCCCAGGCCGCGCCGACCCTCCCGCGCCCGGCTTTCCCCCGTCCGCCCGGCGGCCAGCCGGCCGGGCGCCCCCGAGTCCGGGCCGAGCCCGCGCCAGCGCCTCGGTGTCTGGCTGTGGGCCGGGCCTGCGAGGCCGTGCCACGTGGACGTGTGCATAGCTTCTTTGCCGGATACCCACCCCGAGCCAAATACTCGAGCCAGTCACCTTCGGATAACGGGAACCATTTCCTCCTGCTAGAGGGCTGGGAATCAGGTGGTTTACCGGTAGTGTGCTCGCCTGGCATGCAATGAAGCCCTGGGTTCGATCCCTCAGTACCACATACACAGAAAAAGCCAGAAGCGGCGCTGTGGCTCAAGTGGCAGAGTGCTAGCCTGGAGCACAGAGTAGCTCAGGGACGGTGCTCAGGCCCTGAGTCCAAGGCCCAGGACTGGCCAAAAAAAGACTTCTAGAGAAGTACATTACTAGTAATAATAGTAAATTATTATTTCAGAATAGAAAGACAAACAATGGATAAATGACCAGAAAACCAGAAATGGCCCTGTGGTTCAAAGTGGTATTGTGATAGCCAGGCCCTGAGTTCAAGCCCCACAACCGACAAAAAAAAAAAAAAAAAGCAGTTGGGTCAATGGAGGTGTAGAACACCAACCTTGGATGAAAAAGCTGAGAGTGTGAGGCCCTGAGTTCAAGACCCGACTCCATTACTGACATGCGCAGGCTGGAAGCAACATCTTATTTGAAGAATAACCCGCAAAAAAAAAACACAAAAAGAAAACAAAAAAAAAAAACTGCTGGAGAGTGTCTGTAATCCCAGTTAGTGAGGATGCTGAGATCAAAAATCGAAGTTCAAGGCCATTTTTGAGTGGGGCAGAGAAGCGCAGGGTTCCATCCCCATGTATAACCAGCAAAATGCTGAATTATGAAAGGTGCAGCTCAACCGGGAGCCAGCCAAGCAAGCAAGCAGAGCAAGAGCAGAAGTTGCTCAACTCCACGCCAGCACATCAGCACAAAAACAACAAGAACACAGGACAGACTACCCAAAGCAGAGCTAGGAATGTGGCGCTTATCTCTTAATGTGTCCTCCTTATTGGAGACGAGTCTCACTATCCTTCCTGCCCAGGCTGGCTTCAGACCTTGATCCTCCCAGCTCAGCCTTCTCAGTAGCTAGGATGACAGGCATAAGCCACTACCATCTCTCAAGTTTTGAGTATTTCTAGTTTCTCTTTTGTCTGTATATTCTTAGTATTGGAGGTTTGAGAATTGTAGGAGAGAAAATTAAGGAGTGAAGAAATATAAGGAAGCTTAAGCTGGGCACTGTAACTCCTAATGACTCAGGATACTGAGATCTGAGAATAGAAGTTTGAAGCCAGCCTGGGCAGAACAAATCTGTAAGGACTCCTCTCTAACTATCAGTAATGAAAAAGTGGTAAGAGCTGGGTTCCAGTGGCTCATACCTGGAATCCTGGCTACTGAAGATTGCAGTTCAAAGCTAGCCCCAGCAGAAAAGTCCCCGTGAGTCTCTCATCTTCAATTAAGCACTCAAAAACCAGAAGTTGTGCTGTGGCTCAAGTGGCCTCGCATACAAAGAGGCTCAGGGATAGCACCCAAGCTAAGTAGAAGCCCCATAACTGAACAAACAAACAAAAGAAGAATGATAAGAGTACCAGACTGATCATCAAAGCTAAGCTACATGAGCCATGAGTTCAAGCCTTAGTACAAGCACAAAAAATGGAATTCCTGAATCTGCTTTAAAAAAAATTTTTTTTTATTGTCAAACTGATGTACCGAGAGGTTACAGTTTCGTACCTTAGGCATTGGAGTGAATCTGCTTTCCTTCTGAGATGTTATGAGCTGAAAACTTAGCTCTCCTATTTTCACACAAAGTTATGGGGCCTTGAGATTGATCCATGAAAAGCATTTCAGGGGACTCACAAGGTGAAAATTCTAGAAAAGATTTATTCTAGTATAGCAGGTTACATATAAAGAAAACTAAACATTTCCTGTATTCCTCACAGGAAATAGGAGTTATAGACAACATGCCAGTAACCATCTGTTCTTTTTTTCTTCTTTTTGGGCTTGAACTCAGGGCCTGGGTGCTATCCTTGAGTTTTGCTCAAAGCTAGTGGCCTACCACTTGACTCACGTGTCCACTTCTGTTTTTTTTGATGGTTAACTGGAGATAAGTCTCATGGACTTACCTGGCTGGGTTGGCTTGGACCGTTGATCCTCAGATCTCAGCTTCCTGAGTAGCTGGGCTAATGCACTTTTGAGCTAGTGTAAATAAACAAGGCCTGGATATCTACCCATGCCGAGTCCTTAAGGTTATGAGGGTATAAGAAGAGCAGAGGCCCAGGTAGTAACCTTCAACAGTTCCTTCTACCAGATAGACCTTTCTTTTTTTTTTTGTCTTCATCCATCCAATAGTTTATCTCATAGGATAAAACAGATTTACACAGCCCACTCCTGATTTTGATAGGCTCCTCTTCTAAATTTGTAACTTAACTTAAAAAAAAAAAATTCATAGAAAGCCAAGCACTGATGTCTTAAGCCAGTAATCCTATTTTTCTTTTTGTTGGTCCTGTGGTTTGAACTCAGGGCCTGGGTGCTGTCCCCGAGCTCTTTGATCAAGGCTAGTGCTCTATCACCTGAGCCAGTGCTCCAGTTCAGGATTTTTTTTGGGGGGGGAGGGGGGGTAGTTTATTGAAGTTAAGAGTCTAAGGAACTTTCCGCCCAGGCTAGCTTGGAACCATAATCCTCAGAACTTAGTCTTCTGAGTAGCTAGGATTACAGACATGAGCCACCAGCGCCCAGCTCAAGAGATTATCTCCAAGGAACTACTAAAAAGGCAGAAGTCAGGTACAATTCAAATGGAAGAACACTAGTCTTGGGCAAAACAGCTAGGGGACAGTGCCCTGCCCTGAGTTCGAGCCCTAGTTCAGGCGCACACACATGTGCACACACAAAGCTACTCACTTCTCTCAGCATTCCATTTGTTTTAGTTTTAGGGCGTTTGGGATCAAAATTGGCATTGTTCTTAAGTATATCTTTTTTTTTTTTTTTGGTCTGTTTTGGGGCTTGAACTCAGAGTCTGGGCGCTGTCCCTAAGCTCTTTTGCTCAAGGCTGGCTCTCTACCACTTTGAGCCACAGTTCCACTTTCTGGTTTTTGAGTGGTTAACTGGAGAGAAGAGTCCTCACAGGGATTTTTCTGCCCAGGCTGGCCTTGAACAGTGATCCTCAGATTTCAGCCTCCTGAGTAGCTAGGATTACAAGAGTGAACCACTGGCACTTGGCGCTTTTTTTTTTTTTTAAATGGCAGTGAGCATGCCCAGGATTGAACAGGGCCTTGAACATGCTAAGCACAAGCTGTTCCACCAAGTGACATTTCCAGGTCTCTCAACCGCTTGTAAGAACATCTGTTTTTAGGAACCTCCTGGGCCATTTCTAACCACTAGATGGCCAAACTACAGGGCGATTATTTCCTTAGGCAAGCAAATACTTCAGTCCTCTAATATGGTATTTCCTGGGGCTGGAATATCAACAGGAACCCTGTGGAGAAGAACTCAGCCAAAACACTCATTCCCAGAAAAGGACTGGAACAGTGACAAGTCTGCCCGGCCTTGTACAACATCCTGAAGCACCACGTGAGCCTCACTTGTAGACCTCACTCATTCAGGCCATTCCTCTCAGCCCCCCAAGTAGAGCCTGTGGCCTACCAACCTAGGTAAAACCAGCTTGGGCCTGGTGCTGATTTGTAAACCCAGCTACTCAGAAGGCTGAGTTCCGAGGGTGGCAGTTCAAAGCCAGGCTGGGCAGGAAGTCTGTAAGACTTATTTCCAATTAGCCATCAGGGGCTGGGGGTATGGCCTAATGGCAAGAGTGCTTGCCTTGTATACATGAGGCCCTGGGTTCGATTCCCCAGCACCACATATACAGAAAACGGCCAGAAGTGGCGCTGTGGCTCAAGTGGCAGAGTGCTAGCCTGAGCACAAAGAAGCCAGGGACAGTCCTCAGGCCCTGAGTCCAAGCCCCAGGACTGGCCAAAATAACAAACAAAACAAAACACCCCAATTAAGCCATCAAAAAGCTGGATGTGGGGCTGGGGATATGGCCTAGTGGCAAGAGTGCTTGCCTCGTATACATGAGGCCCTGGGTTCGGTTCCCCAGCACCACATATACAGAAAATGGCCAGAAGTGGCGCTGTGGCTCAAATGCAGAGTGCTAGCCTTGAGCAAAAGGAAGCCAGGGACAGCGCTCAGACTCTGAGTCCAAGGACCAGGACTGGCCAAAAAAAAAAAGCTGATGTGTAAACTCAAGTGGTAGGGCACCAGCCTGGGTCCAAAAAGCGAAATGACAAGCAGCAGCCAGGCCAGCATGCACACAAAGACGAGACAAAAAAAACAACACAAGATGCACCTCCACAGAGGTATGGGCCATTTATTGATACTGGGGGGGAAATAACACTGCTTCATAAGAGGGAGAGGACACGGAGTATCACTCACACCTATTTTATGGAAACCTGAGCCCCAAACACAGTTGGAACAAAAGCTTTTTACACCAACATTTTGGACCCAAGAAGCTTAAACAAGTCCACCTTGCAGTACAAAAGTCCACCTTGTACTGCAGTGTCTCCCAAAGGGCAGTCATTTTAACCTAGTCGTCCAAGTCCTAAGCAGATTTCATGGGAAACGAAGAGGAGACTCCCTACCCCTGAGTCCTTGACTTGAGGTCTGGTGCCTTGAAGTTGAGGAGCGGCCATCCACTAACACACACTCAGGAAGGGCAGGCTCTGTCCCCGGCCTCAGTTTCCCCGTCGGTCAAGGACAGCTGTGCCGAGAGGGAGGCCCCACGCCGCCCTCCCGAGGAAGGCCGCCTCCGCGTCCCCCCCCCCCCCCGGCCTCAGTTTCCCCCTCCGGTCGGAGGCAGCCGGCGGCGGAGGGGGGGGCGGGGCGGCCCGCTCAGGCGTCCAGATCGAAGTCGTCGCGCTCCTCGTTGTACTCCAGCACGTGCCGCTTGATCTTGGAGGAGTCGACCCAGGTGACAAAGTCCTCCATGCTGCGGGTGACGAGGAAGGCGGGGGTCGGTGACCACCTCGGGGCCCACGCGGACGTGGCCCTGCTCCACGAAGGCCACGGCGGCCTGCAGGTGCTGGGCCATGCGCAGCTTGAGCAGCACGGTGGGCAGGCGGCGGCGGCAGAAGGCGGAGGCGGTGACGGCGTCGCAGAGCTGCAGCGAGCCGCGCGTGGGCACCAGGCCCAGCGCGTACAGCTTGTCCAGCAGCGCGGCCGACGCGCGTGCGCGGAACGGGTCGCGCTCGGGCAGGTCGCGCAGCCGCCGCGCCAGCTCGCGCACGGCGCGGCTCAGCTGGTTGTAGCGCGTGTACTCCTCGCGCCGCTGCAGCCGGTACCCGCCGCAGCACGCGCACCTCGTGCAGGTTGTGGTCGGTCACCTCCCAGTTCAGGAAGTCGACCTGCTTCAGCAGCTTCTGCTCGTGGAACTTGAGCTTCCGCACCATGATGGCGGCGGCGGCGGCGGCGGGCCGGCGTGGAGATCCCGTTCCCGAGCTCTCGCGACTTCCGCCTCGCCGCTGACAGCTCCGGACCAATGACGGAGGGGGGGCGGGGCGCGGCCCGCCGTGGCCACGCCCCCCTCGGCTTCCTATTGGTCAGAACCGGGCCTTGCCTCTACTCGGTAGCTGGTGTCATTCCTGCGTTTCTGATTGCGGAGCGCGGGCGGGACACGTGCTGTGGGGACGCTGCGCGCGGGTTCGGGGCTGGGAGCGGGACCCCAGTTGGCGCCTTCCCGGGCTCCTCGCGGGTTTCGGCGTGTGCGCGCGCGCGCGTGTCGAGCTCGGAGCCTAAGCACTGCCCCTGCGGGGCCTTTGCACCCGCAGCCTCCGCCGGCGGTGATAGAGTCTCGCGGGTGTTCCCCGCCCGCCCGGCCGGGCTGGCTGCGAGCCGCCGCCCTCCGACCTCGGCCGCGCTCAGGTGAAGTAGCCGGGTGGGGCGGGTTCCTTCCTGGCCGCCGAGGCGCGGGCGGCCGCGTTCCCCACCGGCGCGGGAGCCGCCGAGGACGCAGCCCTTCCTCAGGCCTTGGACGCCATCTAGCTTCCTCGCCGGGCACGTCGTGGTGTTGTGTGTCCCCCCCCCCACCCCCCCGTCTTAAACCCCCCGTCTTAAACCCCCGTCTTAAACGTGCGCGGTATTGGACAGGTGGAAAGTGTGAGTCTGTTCCTGCCGCCACCGGTTCATCTTACCCACTCCAGCCGCTCCTCCCCGGGACCGAGATAACAACACACTGCATCGCTTACTGTTGCTTTTTGCATAGAAATAGTCATCATTATATGTGACGCGAAAGTCCCTAGATACACTGTAAACGTTTCCATGCTTGAGGCCCCAGGTTGGATCCACAGCACTGAACAAAAGATAAAAAAGGAAACATCTTGAGATTATCCTGGTGAGTCTTGTTCACAGAGCACTTTGGGCGCGGGGGTCCTGAACTCAGGCCTCCAGCTCTTGCTTAGCTGCTTTTTTATTTTTTTGGCCAGTCCTGGGCCTTGGACTCAGGGCCTGAGCACCGTCCCTGGCTTCTTTTTTTGCTCAAGGCTAGCACTCTGCCACTTAAGCCACAGCGTGGCCTTTTTCTATGTATGTTGTGCTGAGGAATCGAACCCAGGGCATCATGTATACCAGGCAAGCACTCTACCATTAGGCCACATTCTCAGGCCCTCGCTTAGGCTTATAACTTGAGCTCTACTTTGGATTTTTGCTGGTTAATTAGAGATTTGTCTGGCTTCAAACTGCAATCCTCAGATCTCAGCCTCTTGAGTACCTAGAATTATAGACATGAGCTGCTGGCTCCTGGCAAACCGTTATATTTGTTTTGGAAAAGGAATAGTTCAATATGGTTGGAGTTGAAAGACTTTCTTTGAGATTTAAGAAAAAGAGGGAAAAAAAAGCTGGGCGCCTGTGGCTCACACTGAAATCCTAGCTACTCAGGAGGCTGAGATCTGAGGCTGCAGGTTCAAAGCTAGCCAGGGCTGAGTCAAGAGCCTTAAGAGAAATGCCATCCACTTCATTGTGTCGGAAGGAGGGGTGAGATACAAGGCTTTGCTAGGCAGGCACTCTACCCCTCGGCCCGCACCTCCAGCCTGGATTGTTGACCTGAGCTCACATCGTTCTGCCTTAACCTTTCAGTAGCTGGGGCCTACAGGTAGATAGGCACCTCCTTGCCTGACTCTTAGAGGATGTTTGTAAATGTCTATTTGCTACCTGCAAAGTCCCTCCCAGATTTATTCCTCCCAGCCCTTCTCCCCTGATGCCTACATTGCTACGGTCGCAGCCCTGTATCCCCCATGCTGCCAACAGTGGGGGCAACCAGGAAACCACCTGCCTCCGGGCTTTCCCTGCTCACCCCGAGGCCCAGGCAAGCCGTCAGGTGCCTGGCTGGAGGACAGTGATCGTTTCCTGGGTATGAATCAGGCTCCGGCAGAAAAGAACATGCCCCAAATTATATAAAGTCCAGACATTTTTACTTTTTTTTGTCGGCCATCGGGCTTGAACTCTGGGCCTGGGTGCCGTAAGGCTCACCGGAAAGGAAACTTGCCACATGGTTCAGGCAGAGAAGAGATTACTAGGGAGAGAACAAACTGCCAGCCCACACAAGATGGAGGAATGGGGGGAAGGAAGAAGAGAAAAAAGAGCAAGAGAGAAAGGGAAGAGCAGGGACTTGTGTGGAGCCGGATTATATAGCAAAAGGCAGGAGGGTGGCCAGGTGGATTGGATGTGACCTCAGAGAAGGAGGTAACTGCCTCCAGGTGTGCCAGCTACCTGGGTAACTCAGGGACTGGGCGCAGACTTAGACAGGAGCATCTGCATGGAGGCCTCCTGGGGGGTGGACCTTACATCCAGGAGCTCTTCAGCTCAAGACTGGCGCTCTACCACGTGAGCCACAGCACCACTTCCAGTTTTCTTTTGGAGATTAGAGTCTCACGATTGTCCTGCCCGGGCTGGCTTTGAACCATGATCCTCAGATCTCAACCTCCTGAGTAGCTAGGATGACAGGCTCGAGCCACTGGCTCCCAGCTGGAGAAATATTTTTAAAGGGTAGGCAGGGTGCAGGTTAGTGCATTTTTCCCCCTCCACATTTTTTAAGCATCAATTTCTTATACAAGGGGAGTTCATTTAGTATAATCTTGTGTGTGTGTGTGTACGCGCATGTACACACACATGCATGTGTGCACCAGTCCTGGGGCATAAAGTCAGGGCCTGGGTGCTGTCCCTGAACTGTTGTGCTCAAGGTTGGCTTTCTACTTGAGCCACAACGCCACACATCTAGCTCCTGGGTAGTTAATTGGAGATAAGAGTCTCGGACTTTCCTGCCCAAGCTGGATTTGAACTGCTGTCCTCAGGTTTCAGCCTCCTGAGTAGCTAGGGTGACAGGCGTGAGCCCTCAGTGCCTGCCTGCCCTACTTCTTGTAGTCACTTTGGACAAGAAACGTGTATTTGCCAGGCAGGCTCCCGCCTGTCGTCCCAGCTACTCAGGAGACTGAGATCTGAGGATTGAGGTTCAAAGCCAGCCGGGTAGACAAATCCATGAGGCTCCTCTCCAATTACGCACCAAAAAAACCAGAAGTGGAGCTGTGCCTCAAGTGGTAGAGTGCCAGTCTTGAACAAAAGAGCCAAGGGACCATGCTTAGTTCCAGCCCCAGGCTGGGCTGCCCCACTCCTCCGGTGCAGCACAAAGCAGGACTAGAAGTGTCTCGCCTCATGGTAGAGTGCCAGCCAAGCAAGTAAGAAACACAGAACACAAACACACACACACCCCAACACCATCCCCATACACCCCAACACCATCCCCACACACCCCAAAACACCACCTCCATCCTCCCCCCGCAACACACCACAAAAGGCCACCAGGGGACCCCCGAACTCTGCCCCTGCCTTGTTCCCTGCCGGCAGCAGGGCCCAGTGGTCACCCCACCCCCACCCTAGAGGTTTCCCAGCTCAGGGACCCTGGCCCTGTCAGCTGGCCGGGGACCTGGTGGACCGCTGACACCCCCCCCTCCCCGGGTGGACGGGTGGCTACAACTGCCTAGGAGATGGAACCCCGGACCCTGGGCGGTGCCATCCGCAGTTCTGGGGGACCAGACGGGGCACCCTGTGGCCCTGTACCACCCTTTACCCTGAGGGTGACTCCTGTCCCGGAGGCCAGGCCAGCTCCCCTAAAGTCAGGGTGTTGGGGGAGAACTGCAGCCTGATCCCCGCGCGGGCCCGTGGGGACCTGGGGAGGGGGGGCAAGGGGGGCGCCTGGGATGGCAGGAGGGTCTGTCCAGCGTCCTCCTCCTGCCCTCCCTCTCCCTCCCCGTGTCCTCCCCCTGTCCCCCCCCTCCTCCCTCCCCCCCCCCCGTCCCCTCCTCTTCCTCCCCGCCTCCTCCTCCCGGCCCTCCCCTCTGCCCTCCTCCCCGGGACGCCGCCGCCTCCCCTCCCGGAATCGCCGTTTTTGTTTTGGATCTGACTTCCCGCTGGCGGTGCCCGGGCTGTGCCGCCGCCGCCGCCGCCGAGGGCCGGAGCCCGAGCTTCGGGGTGCCGCTGCCCCCCACCTCCCCGGCAGGGCCGGAGCCCCGCGAGCGCGGGAGCGCGGGGCCGGGACCCGGGGCGCCCCCCGCCCGCGCCGGCCCCTTGAACTTGGATCCGGATCCGGGTCCGGTGAGTCTCGGCCGGAGCCGCTGGGGAAAGGAGGCCGCCGGGCCCCGCGGGCGCCCCAACTCTCCCGGAGTCCCACCCGGGCTCGCCCTGGCCCCGCCACCCGCCCGGGCCCGGTCCTGTCCTCGGCCCTGCCCGCCCTGGCCCCGGCCCCCGGCCCCGGTCCCCCCTGGTCCCGGCCCTTCCCCTCCTGGCGCGTCGGGGGTCGGGACACATCGGACCTTGGACATTTTTTAAAAACCCAAGTTGGGGGGAGGGGGAGGGGGAGGACAGGCGGAGGGGGAGGACAGGAGGAGGAGGGAGAGGAGAGGAGGAAGGAGAGGGCAGGAGGGGGGAGAGGAGGAGGGGGAGGGGGGAGGAGAGGAGGAGGGGCCAGGTCTGTAGGTCAGCCAGTCCGGAGGGGGCTGTGGCTGGGTCCTCGGGGCCCCATGCCGGGCAGGCCAGGCCCTGAGCCCCTGAGCCGCGGCCCCCACTCATGTCTGACCTTTCTCTGCTTTCCAGCTGCGCTGCGGGAGTGTCCAGACCCTGCGTGTCCAGGCCCGGCCCGGCCGCCCCACAGAGCCGTGTCTCAGGTCACTTGGCTTTCCTGTGGGGAGCAGGAGGACAGCCCCCCCCCCCGCCCCACACACCTGCAGGGGAGGAGGGAGCAGGAGCACCCACGCTCGGGAGTCCTCCCTGCCAACCATGGCCGTCTGTGGGCCGTGACCATGGGGTTGAGAGGCGGAGAGTGAGCGGCGGGACCGAAATGCACCCCTGAGGCCCGGCACCCCGGCCCCGCCGAGCCCCGCCATGGCCCTGAGAGGCCGGGCCCTGTACGACTTCCACAGCGAGAACCAGGAGGAGATCAGCATCCAGCAGGACGAGGAGCTGCTGGTCTTCAGCGAGAACTCTCTGGATGGCTGGCTGCAGGGGCAGAACAGCCGCGGGGAGATGGGGCTCTTCCCCGCCTCCTACGTGGAGCTCCTGCCGCCCGCCGCCGGCCCCAGCCCGGCCGAGCCGCCGGCCGGCCCCCCCCGCGGGCCCCGCGGACGCCCCCGGGGAGCCCGGCCCGGCCCCCAGCGCGGCCGGCGCTGGCTTCTTCTCCAACCCCGGCAGTTTCGAGGAGGACGACGACGACGACTGGGACGATTGGGACGACGGGTGCACGGTGGTAGAAGAGCCCCGGGCCGGTGGGCTGGGCACCAACGGGCACCCCCCGCTCCACCTCTCCTACCCGGGGGCCTACCCCAGCCAGCACCCGGCCTTCCGGCCCAAGCCCCCCCTGGAGCGCCAGGACAGCTCGGCCTCCGCCAAGCGAGGCAGCGCCGTGGGCCGCAACCTGAACCGCTTCTCGTGCTTCGTGCGGTCCGGCGTGGAGGCGTTCATCCTGGGGGACGTGCCCCTGACGGGCAAGATCGCCGAGACGCACGCCATCGAGATGGGCCCCCGCGGCCCCCAGTGGAAGGCCAACCCCCGGCCGTTCGCCTGCTCGGTGGAGGACCCCACCAAGCAGACCAAGTTCAAGGGCATCAAGAGCTACATCTCCTACAAGCTCACGCCCAGCCACGCCGGCTCGCCCGTGTACCGCCGCTACAAGCACTTCGACTGGCTGTACAACCGCCTGCTGCACAAGTTCACCGTCATCTCCGTGCCCCACCTGCCCGAGAAGCAGGCCACCGGGCGCTTCGAGGAGGACTTCATCGCCAAGCGGAAGCGCCGGCTGGTCCTCTGGATGGAGCACATGACCAGCCACCCCGTGCTGTCGCAGTACGAGGGCTTCCAGCACTTCCTCAGCTGCCGCGACGACAAGCAGTGGAAGATGGGCAAGCGCCGGGCCGAGAGGGACGAGCTGGTGGGCGCCAGCTTCCTGCTCACCTTCCAGATCCCCACGGAGCACCAGGACCTCCAGGACGTGGAGGACCGGGTGGACCTCTTCAAGGCCTTCAGCAGGAAGATGGACGACAGCGTCCTGCAGCTGAGCGCCGTGGCGTCGGAGCTGGTGCGCAAGCACGCGGGGGGCTTCCGGAAGGAGTTCCAGAAGCTGGGGAGCGCCTTCCAGGCCGTCAGCCACGCCTTCCAGATGGACCCCCCCTTCAGCTCCGAGGCCCTCAACCACGCCATCTCCCACACCGGCCGGACCTACGAGGCCGTGGGCGAGATGTTCGCCGAGCAGCCCAAGCACGACCTCTTCCAGATGCTCGACACGCTGTCCCTCTACCAGGGCCTGCTGTCCAACTTCCCCGACATCATCCACCTGCAGAAAGGTGAGGCCGGCGGGGCGCCGCGGACGGCCCGGGGGGCTGGGGCGACCCTCCCCGGTGGATCCGCGTGGACACGGAGCTCTGGCAGGGTGTCCCTCAGTCAGGGTTCGGACTCAAGGCCTAGACGCTGTCCCTTAGCTTTCTTGGCTGAAGGCTGGCGCTCTACCACTTGAGCCACAGCGCCCCTCCCAGCTTTTTCCGTGCACGTGGTGCTGAGGAATGGAGCCCAGGGCTTCAGGCATGCTAGGCGAGCGCTCCACCGCTAGGCCACACTCCCAGGTCCCGCCTGCGGCTTGGCTGTTGGCGGGTGTAAGCTGGAGATGAGAGTTTCCTGGACTTGGCAGCCCTGGCCGGCTTCAGAGCTCAGGGGGGGGATTCTCGGATCGCAGTCCCCTGAGTAGCCGAGATTCCAGGCGCGAGCCAGCGGTGCGGGACCCACGCCACTCACTCAGGTCTTTATGTGTTGTCGGTCACGGGGCGGGGACTGAGAGCGTGGGTTCTGATTTGGAGCTCTTCGGCTCGAGGCTGGCGCTCCTCCGCGCTGAGCCACAGCTCCACTTGTGGTTTTCTGGTGGCTCATGGGAGATGAGGCTCCTGGACGTTCCTGCCCGGGCCGGCTTCGAACTGCGATCCTCGATCCTCGGATCTCAGCCTCCCGAGCGGTCGGGGGGACGGGCCGCGAGCCCCCAGCAGCTCCCTGCGCAGGCTCTGTCTTTTCATTCTTGTCAGTTCACCTGTTGACTTGGTTTCTACCTCATGGCCCCCCATCCTTCCCTGAGCCTCAAGGTGTCCGGCTGGGCTCCGGAAACGGATGGATGGAGTGGGGGGCTGGGAGCAAATGCCTTGGAGAAGCCTAGGAGTTCAGGGACCCAGGAAAGAGCACGCACGCGCACACGCACACACAGGCTGTCTCCCTCCCCTTCAGCCCCGCCCCCAGCTCCCCTCGGCCTGGTCTCCCTCCCCACACCCTGCCAGCCAGGGGCCTTATCTGGGGGGGGGGGGTCTCTGTCCTGCTCGCGGGTGTGGGAGGCTCTTGTCCCCTGCCGGTGGCTGCACAGGGAGTCTGTGGCCCAGCTGGGACTGTCCCTCCTGCCAGCTCCCCAAGGACACAGCCCGGATCCAGGCTCTGCTCGTTCCCATGGTCCCCTCGGAGGGGGAGGGGCAGCTGGGAATCCCTAGGGAAGTGATTCATCTCAGGCCACATGGAGCACCGGGGCCGGGCTGGGGTGGCCAAGAAAGGGGGCTCAGGCCCATCTTCCCTTCCCTGAACTTTCTAATTTTTTTTTTCTGCCAGCCCTGGGGCTTGAACTTAGAACCTGGGCGCTGTCCCTGAGCTTCTTTTGCTCAAGGCTGGCTCTCTACCACTTGAACCACAGTGCCGCTTCGGGCTTTTTGGTGGTTCATTGGAGATAAGAGTCTCAGACGTTTCCTTCCTTGCTTGGGCTGGCTTCGAACTTGGATCCTCAGATCTCAGCCTCCTGAGTAGCTGGGATGACAGGCGTGCGCCCCCATAGCCAGCGGGTACCTGGACCTCTTGTCTCGTTTGGGGAGCGAGTTGGGGCGCGCCTGCAGGTGGCTGGCTGGCCGGGGCAGAAGTCCAGAGAGAGGCGCGGTTCTCTCCGGGGCTGGGTGGCAACTTGGTCTGCAGTGCGCAGGGGCTGGTTCCTGGGCCCAGAGGCCTGAGGTCAGGCTTGGTGGGGAGTTTGAATCTGGGTGGGGCCCTGGGGCCTCCCTCGGGCCTGAGCTGCAGGACTTGCAAACACTTTTCACAGCCCTGAACCCCGGCAGTCAGAGCGAGCGAGCCGCTGCCATTCTCACCAGGAGGCCACTGCCTCAACTTGTGCAGTAGCCGGGCACGGTGGCTCACGCCTGCCATCCCAGCTACTCAAGAGGTTCAAAGCCAGCCAGGGCAGGGGAGTCCTCGACACCGTTAATCTCTAGCTAGCCAGCAAAGAGCCAGAGGGAGAGCTAGAGCACGATTAGCTTTAAGGGGTACAGCTAAGAGACAGTGCCTTGGCCCCGAGTTCAAGTCCTAGTACTGAGACTCCTCTCTCTCTCTCTCTTTCTCTCTCTCTTTCTCTCTTTCTCTCTCTCTTTCTCTGTCTCTCTCTCTCTCTTTCTCGTTCCTAGCCTGCTTTCGTCACCACTTTCTCCTGTTTCCTTCCCTCTCCCCGGTGCCTACGCCCCACTTTCCGTCTCCGCCTTTGGGCTCCAGGAGATGCCCGGCGCGTTGCCGGCCGCTGGTGCTCCGGGAAGCGCTTTTTCCTCTCCGGGCCTCGTTTCCTTTCCGTGAAACCAGAGCGGGGAGCCGGGGCGCCGGGGCGCCGGGGCGGGGCGTGTGAGGGCGGAGCTCCCGGGACACCTTAGATCTGGTCTGTGGGGGAAGGGCCCGGCTAGCCCTGGGAAAGCTGGTTCAACCTGCTCCGTGGCGGGCGCTTCCTGTGTGGGCAGCAGCGGGGCTGGGGCGGGAGGGTAACCCCACGCCCAGGGCCCCAGGGCGCCGGTGGCTCCCCAGGGACTGATGATGCCTGGCTGGCCTCTGTTTGGTCTTGTGCTGCCGGTCCTGGGCTTGAACTCTGGGCCTGAGCGTCGTCCCTGAGCCTTCGCGCCCAAGGCTGGCGCTCTGCCACCTGAGCCACGGCCCCACGTCGGACTTTTTGGGCTTCCTTGGAGATGAGTCTCACGGACTTTCTTGCCCAGGCTGGCTGTGAACCGAGATTCTCAGATCTCCCGAGTAGCCGGGGTGACAGGCGCGGGCCGCTGGGGCCGCAGCCCCCGGTGGGTTCTGCTCCCCGTCCTCCACGTGGGTGACGGGGATGTGGAGTCTGACTGCCGCGGAGCCCTGGCCGCCAGCCGCCCTGCCCGCCCTGCCCGCCCTGCCCGCCCTGCCCGCGGGCGCAACCCCGCGAGCCCGCTCGCCAGCTCCTCACGGACGGATGGAAACGGTTCATTCCAAAAGCCGGGCCCTGGTGGCTCAGGCCTCTCATCCTGGAGCTCTGAGGATCGCAGTTCAAAGCCAGCCCGGGCAGAAAAGCCTGTGACGCTTATCTCCAGTTAACCAGCAAAAAGCTAGGAGTAGAAGTGTGGCTGAAGGGGTCAAGCGCTAGCCTTGAGTGAGCAAGCCAAGCAAAGGCCCCGAGTTCAAGGCCTCGATACACACACACACACACACACACACACACACACACACACTATCCTGAGGAGATAAGGCTGGCTCTGGGACAAGGCAGGATCTGTGCCCCCCGGGAGCCCGCGCAGCCAGGCACTGGGGGCGCCCCCCTTTCACAAACAGAACACACTGGGGTGACAACATGGCAGAGCACAGCTGGGGCCCCGGAGCCGAGCTCCCGGGGGGGGGGGGGGGGGAGGGAGCTCCAAGGAGACCGGGGCTGAGCGCCAGGCCGGAGCCCAGGGCGGCCTTGGCGGGTGACGCGGGGCCCAGGCAGGGGGCGCAGTGGGGCTCGCTCCTGCCGCCAGGTGGGCGCCTTCAGTCTGGAGTTCTGTTTCCTTTTTATGCCGGTCCCGGGGCTTGAACTCGGGGCTGGGCGCCGTCCCTGAGCGCTTCAGCTCAAGGCTGGCGCTCTGCCGCTTGAGCCACAGCGCCACTTCCGGTTTTCTGGTGGTTCGTTGGAGATGAGCGTCACGCTGACTTCCACGCTCCTGCTGGCTTTGAACCGCGGTCCTCAGATCTCAGCCTCCTGGTTGTCGGGAGCGCAGGTGGGAACGCCGGCCCCCGCCTCGCCGTGCTTGTTTTGCTGAAGGCCGACGCTCCCTCACGTGAGCTACCCAGCTTTTTGGTATTTAATTGGGATCAGAGATCACAGACTTTTCTGCTCTAGTGGGCAGAAGATGCTCTGGTGCCAGACACAGCACATACACACACGCGCACACACACGCACGCACACACACACGCACACACACACACACACACGGCAGGCATCTGGGGGAGGGGGGAGGAAGAGGGCTCTGCCATTGTGTAGAAGTAACATCTGAGCTGGGTCTTGAATTATGAATGAGGGATCCAGTGGGAAGGAGGTACAGGAGGAAAGATCTAGAAGGGTTTGATGAACCAGGAACAGGGCCAATTCCCGGAGGCCTCCAGGGCCGGGGGAAATGGGTGTGGATTTTGTTGTATAGGAGGGCACCGCAGCTGGGCACCCTGGGACAGATGGGGTGGAGGGATTTTCCTGGCTGCCCAAAAGCGAGGCGGGCGCCTAAATCCCATCCCTAGAGAGGTCGGTCAGGAGCTGAGGGACACCAAGGGAGACGTGAACCTCCCCGGGGCGGGCAGAGGGCTACAGGGTGTGAGGGAAACGCGGGGCCCCCGGAGGGCCCCCAGAAGTCACAAGGGCTTGACTGAAACAGGAGCCTGGAGTGCGGGTAGCGGGAGCGGTCCCGGGGGTGGGGGGGTGGGAACTGCCCTGCCCTGGAGATGAGAAATCCAGCGGAAGCTAGGCCCAGGTGCTCCCTGGTGCTCCTCAGTGCTCCCCGGTGCTCCCCAGTGCTCCTCAGTGCTCCCCGGTGCTCCCCAGTGCTCCCCAGTGCTCCCCGGTGCTCCTCAGTGCTCCCCGGTGCTCCTCAGTGCTCCTTAGTGCTCCCCGGTGCTCCCCAGTGCTCCCCGGTGCTCCCCAGGGCTCCCGCCTGTCCTCCCAGCTGCTCGGGAGGCTGAGAGCTGAGGAGCATGGCTTGAAGCCAGCCAGGGCAGGAATGTCTGAGACTCTCAAGCGGGGAGAGCATTAGCTTTGAGCACAAAGCTCAGGGACAGCACCCAGGCCCTGAGTTCAAGCCCTGGACTGGCACCAAGATAAATAAGAGGGAAAAAGTGGCCTTCCGAGATGCCAGGCACTGGTGCTCAGGCCTGCCATCCCAGCTGCTCAGGAGGCTGAGATCTGATTATCTCGGTTCAGACCCAGCCCTGGCAGGAAAGTCCAGGAGACTCCATCCTTAACCACCAAAAAGCCAACGTGGAGCTGTGGCTCAAGTGATAGAGCGCCAGCCTTGATTAAAAAGGCTCAAGAGGGGCTGGGGATACGGCCTAGTGGCAGAGTGCTCGCCTCATATACATGAAGCCCTGGGTTCGATTCCCCAGCACCACATATATGGAAAACAGCCAGAGGGGGCGCTGTGGCTCAAGTGGCAGAGTGCTAGCCTTGAGCAAAAAGAAGCCAGGGACGGTGCTCAGGCCCTGAGTTCAAGGCCCAGGACTGGCAAAAAAAAAAAAAAAAGCACCCAGGCCTTATCCTAAGACTGGAGAGAGGGAGGGGGAGAGGGAGGGGGGAGAGGGAGAGGGAAGGGGAGAACAAATCTAGCAGTAGCCCGGCACTGGAAACTCACGCCTGTAACCTGAGCTACGCGGGAGGCTGTGGTCTGAGCACCCAGGTCTGAAGCCAGCTCAGGGAGAAAAGCCTGTGTGAGACTCTTACCTCTAATTAGCAAACACAAAGCCAGCAGTGGAGCTGTGGCTCAAGTGGTAGAGCACCGGTCTCGAGTGGAAAGAACTAAAGAACCACGCCTAGGCCCTGAGTTCAAGCCCCGGTGTACGCACACGCACGTACACGCGCACACACACGCGCAGCAGCTGTTGGAGCCCCGGGTTTGGAGGGCAGAGGGCTGGGGGCGTCGGGGGGAGGGGGCCCGGCCTGACCCGCCGGCCCCCGCCCCGGGCTCTGCCGCCAGGCGCCTTCGCCAAGGTGAAGGAGAGCCAGCGCATGAGCGACGAGGGCCGCATGGCGCAGGACGAGGCGGACGGCATCCGGCGGCGCTGCCGCGTGGTGGGCTTCGCGCTGCAGGCCGAGATGAACCACTTCCACCAGCGCCGCGAGCTCGACTTCAAGCACATGATGCAGAGCTACCTGCGCCAGCAGATCCTCTTCTACCAGCGCGTGGGCCAGCAGCTGGAGAAGACCCTGCGCATGTACGACCACCTCTGACGGGGGCCCCGCCCCCCGGGACCCCCCCTCCCCCCCCCCCGCAGAAGAGTCCCGCGTGGCCCCTGGGGAAGTCCCGCCTCACACGGCACGGCAGGGGCCCGGGGGGCATCCGGCCGAAGCCCAGGCTGCTGGTCAGTCACCCCAGGGCCAGGCCTCCCCCCCGGCCCCTCCCCCCACCCCCCCTCCCCTGGACTCTGCGGTCTGCGGGGGGCCGCACGCCAGGCACCCAGGCTGGGACGGGGCGCTCCCCGGGGGGCGGCGTCCTATGAGGGATATCCAAAGAAGTCCACGGAGGGGACCCCAGCACCCCACAGGACATGACGGCCCCCGGGGAGTGGGGGACACTCGGGCGGTGTCCTGACTCTGCCGGACAGTGACGAGAGGGCACCTAGGCTCTCCTCTCCTTTACCTTTCCTTTCTTTTTCTTCGGGTCCAAGACCAGGATTCGAACTCAGTACCTGATGCCTTTGCTCATTGGCTAGCTCTGTACCAGCTGAGCCACACCTCTGTTTCCTCCTCTCACTTTCCCAGATTCCTTTAAGACCCCCGTGGGGGATTCCGGCCTGTAGGGCGGAGGGAAGGGCCCATCTAGGGCTCCGGAGTCTTGGCTTTGCCTGCCCTTACCCTGTCCCGTCCGAGGGGGCTGCGGTCACCTCTCCTAGGCTCCCCCGCTGAGCCCCGCCTTCTCTTTATCTGGCTAGGAGATTGGCTTCTGTTGGGGTCCTGGGGCTTGAACTCAGGGCCTGGGCTTTGTCCCTGAGCGTTTTTGCTCAGGGCTGGCGCTCCACCACATTGAGCTACAGCGCCACTTGCGGTTTCCTGGTGGCTCATTGGAGATAAGCGTCTCGTGGCCTCTCCTGCCCAGGCGGGCTGTGAACCTCGATCCTCAGATCTCAGCCTCCTGAGTCGCTGGGACGGCAGACGTGCGCCCCGGCGCCCGGGCTGGCTGGGAGCTTCTGCAGCCTCCCTCCCTCCCTGGGTTCAAGGTGCTAGGACGAGCCGAGCAGCACAGATCCCCGCCAAACACGGCCAGACGACCAAGCCGGGGCGGCCGGGGGTCTAACCCAGCCCTCCCAGCCCTTCCCACGGCACAGGGAGAAAACCAAGGGGAGGAAGGGGGCCTGGGCGCCCCTGCCCTCTGCCAGCCTTACTGGGGGGTGGCCCTGCCCCCCGCAGGTGCCAGCCTCTTACCTATGTTTACATCCTGAGGGATTTCTGCCTTGGGGGGCTGACCTTTCACCTCTGTGTCCCAGGAGGTCAGGTCTGCCCCTCGCTGCTGTCCCAATCTTTTCTCTTTCTTTTTTTCTTGATAAAACCTTTTACACTAAAGCATGGTGTGTGTCTGTGTGTCGCGTGTGGGTCTCGTGTGGTGTTGGGGTTCAGGGCTGGGGGGGCAAAGCCAGGAGGGAAGGGGAAGAGGCCCGTTCAGAACAGCACTCCTGGTCCAGGCTAAATGTCCTCAGAGAAACTTCTGGAATGAATTCCTCTGGCTCTGGATCAAAATTAGGTCAGATTTGGGACTTTCAGAGGAAATATTTTTCCCTCCCTGCCTGCCTTTATTTTCCAAGCCATCCAAGGAGCACCCCACCCCTTAACCTCCTCTTAACTTTGACCTTCTTGTAGCCTTCTGCGGGGAGCACAGGGCTGGGCCTCCTATCTGAGGCAATCTATAATATTCAGCCTGTCCCCCCCCCCTTTTTTTTAATGGTGCAAATACTGGGGCTTGAACTCAGAGCTGGTTTTTGTTTTGTTTTGGTAGTCCTGGGGCTTGGACTCAGGGGCCTGAGCACTGTCCCTGGCTTCTTTTTGCTCAAGGCTAGCACTCTGCCACTTGAGCCACAGCGCCACTTCGGTTTTTTCTGTATTTATGGTGCTGGGGACTCGAACCTGGGGCTTCGTGCACGCAAGGCGAGCGCTGTACCACGAGGCCACCTTCCCAGCCCGGAGCCTGTGTTCTTGCTTAGCTTTATTTGGCTCAAGGCTGGCCCTGGTCGCCACGCCGGTGGGTCCTTGGAGACAAGGGTCTTAGGAGCTTTCCTGCCCAGGCTGGCTTCAAACCCTGATCCTCAGACCTCAGCCTCCCGAGTCGCTGGGGGTGACAGGCGTGCGGCCCCGGGCTCAGAACGCAGACTTGCGCCAGCCGGGTCTCCAGGCATCCAGAGGCCTCGGGGCGAGGGCGGCTCTGTGTGGGCGCAGGGTGCCAGGCCCCACCCCCCTTGTCTGTGGGGATGTGGGGTTCCCTCCGAGCCGCGCACTGGGGAGCCAGTGCCGGGCAGATGCTCCTGGCCGAGCCGGGCCCAGCTGTCTCCAGGCCCCCTGGCTCTGCTGGCGGAGGGGGCTGGAGAACAAGGCCTGCCTTTCTGTGCCAGGCGGCGGCGGGCCGCGGGGCCGGCGGGGGCGGGGCCTCGCCCGGAGGGAGGCGGGGGCGGGGCGGGGCCTCACCCGGAGGGGGAGGCGGGGGCGGGGCCTCGCCGGGAGGGGAGGCGGGGCGGGGGCGGGGCCTCACCCGGAGGGGAGGCGGGGGCGGGCCCGGCGGGGGCGGGGCCTCGCCCTGAGGGCAGGCCCTGTGGGCCTCACGCCTGGTCTGGGGAGAGGGTGCGGCTCAGGTCCCGGGTGCCCGGTGGCAGAGCCCGGCCAGGCCCTGGAGACCCCGGGCGGCTCGAGACAGGGACGGTGGCCATCCGCTCATTTGTGGGGCTGCAGTCCTCTGTGCGTGCGCGTGCGCGTGGGCCAGTACGGGGATCTGAACTCAGGACCAAAGCTCTGGCTGTCTCCTGCTTTTTCTTTGTGCTCAAGGCTAGAGCTCCACTACCTGAGCCACGGCTCCTCTTCCGGCTTCCGGCGGGTTCCCCGGCGAGAAGGATCCCGTGGGTTCGCCTGCCCCGGCTGGCTTTGAACCGTGATCCTCAGACCTCAGCTTCCTGAGGAGCTGGGATGACCCCGCTCAAGGTGCACCGGCCCGCCCGCCGGCAGGGGCACGTGCCCCCGCACGCTCATTCGGTCCCAGAGTTGCACACTCGCCTGTGCTCTCACACCCGGCTGTTCTCCTCCCACCGTGGTGTGCCCACAGGGCCCGGGCTTCATGGGCCACTTCCTGAGCCTGGGGTCATCTCCTGAGGGGCTCTAGGCGGCTCTCCGAGATGGGGAGCCTGAAGAGTGTCCCCAAAGAGCCGAGTGAGTCACACCACACGCAGGTGCACACCCCCCCGAAGGGAGAGGCCTGGGTGGGCCCCAAATTCACCCCCTTTAAAAATTAACGGCGCCCATTCTAGGGCTTGAACTCAGGGCCGGAGGCTGGGGCCGGTGTCCCCCCTCGAGCCGCTGCGCCGCCGTGGTCTTCCCCGTTCCTGTGATGCTCGTAAGGCTAGCTGAAAGGAAACCGCCACAGGGCTCAAGCAGGAAGGAGTTTATTGGGGGGAAGAGCAAACTGCCAGCCCCCACAAGATGGAGGCGTGGGGAGCCAGAGGGGAAGGAAGAAGAGAAAGAGCAAAGGAAAGCGGGGCCTCGTGTGGAGCCGGGTTATCTAGGGAAAGGAGGCAGGTGGACTGGATGTGTCCTCCGAGAAGCGGGAGGTCACGGCCTCCAGGTGTGCCAGCTAGCTAGGTGACGCGGGTACTGGGCGCAGACTTACCAGGTGGGGTCATCTGCGTGGGGGCCTCCTGGGGGTGGACATTACGGTACTAAGGATTCGAACCCAGGGCTTCAGGCGTGCTGGACAAGCCCCTGCCCGGTGTCTGTCCTCCCGGACCGTGTGGGGACGGCCCGCTTGCCCACCCGCCCGTTCAGGCCTGCGGGAGCCGAGCCCGGGCGGGCCGTCCCCCACCCAGGCCGGTGGGCTCCCTACCTGTGCCCCCACCGGGCTTGGTCCTGGCTCTGCCGGGGCGTGGGGGGGGTGGGGAGACAGGCCTGGCGGGAAGGTCGTGGAGGGGAATCAGAATTTACCTCCCCCAGACAGAGCTCAGATCGTCTGATTGTGAAATCTACCCCAGGATCCAGCGGACCTGAACCCCCGCAAAGCTCCAGTGCGATCCAAGTCTGCTTAAAAAGCAAGGTCTGCAGAGCTGTGGCCAACGCGCTCTGCACGCCAGCTTGAGCCGGCAGCTATAGCCTCTCCGTTCTCCCCCTCTCCCTCCTCCTCCTCCTCCTCTCCCTCCCCTCCCCCTCCCCCTCCTCCTCCCCCTCCTCCTCCCGCTCCTCCTCTTCTCCATCCCCCACCCCCCCTCCTTGTCCTCCTTTTCCTTCTTGTTGTTTTCTTCTACTAGTACTAGAACTTGAACTCGGGGCCTGGGCGCTGACACTCGGGCGTCTCCCTCAGTGCCCGCGCTCTGGCCCTGGGGCGCGGGCCCACTGCAGCTTCCTGGTGGTTGATTAGAGATGGGCTGGATTCGCACTGCGATCCTCCGGTCTCGGCCTCCCTTCCGCGCGTGATTCATGCCGTGGCGTTCCAGGCGGGAGCGTGACGCGGGCTGGGCTCTGCGCAGAAGGGCTGGGCTGGGCTGTCAGCTCCGGGCGCAGCCAGGGCCCCGACGCCGGCCTCGCGGGGAGAGCCGGGCCCGCCAGCTCTGCAGGGCCTCAAAGGGGAGCAGGCAGGTCTGGGCCTGGACCCCGCTTTTCCTCCACCCCGACTCTGGGCCCGGCTCCCTGGGGATCTGCCTCCCGGGGCGCCCCGCTCTTAGCCTCGGGGGCTGTCAGGGCGCCCGGACCTCGCTCCAGTGGGCGGATTCCTTGGGTGGCCTCAGGCAAGGTCCCCCCGCCCCCCCAGCCTCAGTGTCCCCACCATCACGCCAGAGGTGGCGGCCCTGCTGCCCGAGGGCCACGAGTTCGAGTTCAGGAACGCGAGCACTGTGCCGTCCTCCAGGCTCCCGACGTGCCGGGCCCGGTGGCTGCCGGGGGGGGGGGGGGGGGGGGGGGTGAGCCCTCGTGAGCCACGCCCAACAACCTGCCCCGGCAGACGGACGTGGCCCACGGGCTCTGAGTCACCGGTTCGAGGATGAGTAGCCGCCCCGGGCTGCTCGGGCTGGGAGCCAAGTGGAGTCATGGAGCCGCGCCTTTCCAAGGGCAGGGCTGGGGTGGGGGAGGGGGTGGGGGAGGGGGGTGGGGGAGGGGGTGGGGGAGGGGGTGGGGGAGGGGGAGCCGGAAGCAGGAATTCGGGGTGCTGGAAGGCCAGAGTGCTCGGCGCGCCGGGAGCACTGAGCAAACATTGCCGTGTGATCATTTTCTGTGCGTGTGCGTGTGCGTGTTCGCGCGTGTGTGCGCGCGCACCGATCCTGGGGTTTGAACTCTGGGTCTGGATACCGACCCTTGACCTTTGCCCTCAGGCTGGTGCTCTCCCGGCTGAACCGCGGCTGCCGCGGCGGCGTTCAGAGGTTCGAGTCCCGGTGCTCGTGCGCCCGGGCTGGGTCGGCTCGGGGGCGGGTGGCTGAGGGCGTCAGAACGGCGCCGGTGCGTCCACGCCTGTGCGTGCGTGCGTGTGCGCGTGCGTGTGCGCGTGTGTGGCGCATGCGCACTGGCACGCTGCACTCGCGCTTTCTCCCTGGCGTCATGGCCCAGGAGTCCGTGACTCACGCGGGGAGAATTTCCTCTCCCTCGGCCAGACGTGAGCAGGGAGGGAGGGAGGAGGGAGGGAGCGCGGCGCTGTGGCTTGGCAGGCCCTGGGGAGGCCCCCCCTCCCCCCCCGTTGTTCCGCTCCCTCCCCGCTGTCTGTCCGCACCGCCCCCCCCCCGGCCCCCCAGAAGGAAAGACAACAGCGAAGCCAACTCCACGACCGACCCCAGCAGCCAGGAGAGGCGCTGGCAGAGGCCGGCGTGTGCGACGCGCGCGCGCGGCCCGGGGCTTGAACTCGGGGCTTCGGCTGAAGGCTGACACTCCACCGCTTCAAACCTCACCCCGGCTTCTGCTTTCCGGGGCTCCGGGGCTCCGGGAACCGCGGCCCCCGCACCTGGGCCTCCCGAGTGGCTGGGCTCGCAGGCGTGGGCGGCGGGGCCCGGCGCTGGGCCGCTGCCGGCGTCCGCGTTGTGCATTGACACGCTGCGTGGACGTACGCGCCGGGTGTGCGGGACGCGGGGGGGGGGGGACCCACAGGACGGCGCACGCAGGCGTGGCTGGGGGGGCGGGTCGCGTGGTGAATGGCGCTTTCCCGGGTCCTGGCGGGGCCGTGGCTCCAGGCCAGGCTCAGAGCCGGGCGCTGAGTGGGGGGGGGCGGGGGGGGCAGCGCCCGGGGCGGCAGCAGAGCTCCGCCCCCTCCCCGTGTGCTTCTGGGGGGCTGCTTGTGCCCCCCCCCGAGCTGGGAGGCCCTGGGGATCCAGCCTTGGGGCTCCGAGGGCCGGGAGGAGTGTCGGGGTTCAGAGGCCACGCAGCGGACCCCGTGCGGGGAGCCAGGGTCGCCCCCGGCACCCCCAAACCCGCAGGTAAGCTCTGTCCCAGGGCTTTTCTGGCGGGCTGTGGGTCGTGGGCCTTGAACTCGGGGCCCCGAGCTCTGCGCTGAGCGGGCGCTCCGCCCCTCCAGCCACGGCGCCCCCCGCAGTGCCGGTGGCTCCTTGGAGATGAGCGCCTCGGGGGCTTCCCTGCCCAGGCTGGCTTTGAACCCCGATCCTCAGAGCTCAGCCCGGGTGACGGGTGTGGATGGGTGTGAGCCCCGGCCCCAGCGCCCCGAGACTCTTACCTCCAGTGACCTCAAAAACAAAAGCAAAGCGGGACAGGGGGCTGGGGCTCCGTGGTGGCGCGAGCGCGAGGTTGAGCTGAAAGGCTCGGGGCGGCGCCGGGCCCTGAACCCCGAACCCGGAACCCAGGCCGGACCAGCAATAAACAAACAGGAAGCAAACGCTCGGAACCCAGCTAGTGCGCGACACCTTTTATTTTCTCTTGCAGCCCCGTGTGGGAGGAGGAGCTGGGCTGCCTCTGTACCCACCTCCGGACGCGCCCGCCTGCCCCCCCCCACGGAGGGCCCGGGCACTGGGGGGGCTGCCCGGGCACTGGGGGGGCTGCCCCGCCTGTCCTCTGCCCCCGGCATCGCAGAAGGCCCGGTGCAGAGCAAAACACAACTAACACAGAGCTGCTCCGAATCTCCCAGGCGGTAACCCCCCAAAGCCGGGGTGCCCCGGAGACCCTCCACCCCGCAGCTTGATCAGCTCACATCCTGGGGGGGCGGAGGGGGCTGGGGTGAGCACGCACCCCCCCTCAGCCCCTGCTCCGTTCCCGGGGACGCCACCCCAGGACCGGTCGCTCAGCTCTGCACCACGCCGCAGAGCTGCTCTAGAGTCCGTTTGGGGGCTTGAACTCGGTCCCCGAGCGCTCTCGCTCAAAGCTAGCCCTCTACCGACTGGGGCCAAAGCTCCACCTCCGCGTTTCTGGTGGTTCACTGGAGATCAGAGTGTCACGGGCTGGCTCTGAACCCTGATCCTCGGCGCTCAGCCTCCTCAGGGGCTGGGGTGACAGCTGGGAGCCACCCGTGCCTGGTTCATGATAATAATATTTCCTTGAATGTGTGTATCGGTCCTGGGGCTTGAACTCGGGGCCCGGGCGTTGTCCCTGAGCTCTTTTGCTGAAGGCTGGTGCTCTACGGCTTGAGCCACGGCGGCTTCTGGCTTTTCGGCTTGAGCCACAGCCGCTTCTGGCTTTTCTGGTGGTTCACTGGCTACGAGAGTCCCGTGGACTTTCCTGCCTGGGCTGGTTTTGAGCCACAGTCCTCAGATCTCAGCCCCCTGAGTAACGAGGGTGACAGGCGTGAGCCCCCGTGCCTGGCTGGAATCTCCTTTAAATAGATCATCCCCGGAGCCCCACCCACCCCACCCCAAATATATTATTCTATGGCGGAGCCCTTCCCTTCCCCTGCTCCCTAAACTACCAGAGATGGGGACGGGTTCCCCACCACCCGCAGGGCGGGGTGGGGGGGCGAAGCCAGGACTCCCGCCCCCTCCTGTCGCCCTCCCCCGGGGCCTCTCCTGGTCCTCTGGGTCCGGGTGGGGGGAGGCGTGACTGACCCCACGGCGCAGATCGGGGATCGATGTCACCACCCATCCGGGGGTCACCGGTTTTGACAGCGCGAGGCAGCATCCGGGGGCGGGGAGGGTGCTGAGCTGGAGCCCACCCCTCGCTCCCGCCCCCCATCCTTCAGCTCTGGGGTCCCCACAAGGGTCTCCACTCCAGGACCCCCTCCCCCGTCTGCTGCGGCACCCTCTGCTCCTGGCCCCCCTCCCTCTCTGGGGACCCCGGGCCGGGGCGCGGGGTGCAGCCTCACACCCAGTACTGGCCGTTCCTGAGGGCGGGGTTGGGGCGTCCGGCAGAACTGGAGCAGCTCGGGGTCGGCGGCCCGGCGGGCGGCGGGCCCTGGCCGGGCACGGCGGCGAGGGGCAGGGCCTGGCCGGGCTCCACCTTGCGGAAGGCGTCGGCGGCGCCGGCGCGGGCCGCCGGCCGGGCCCTGCACGCGGTGCTTGCCGGTCTTGTGGCGCCGGCGCAGCAGCAGCGCCAGGGGCAGCAGCAGCGCCAGAGCAGCAGCAGCAGGCACAGCGGGGTGACCACGCTGAACAGGTGCGCCTCCAGGAAGCCCCGGAGCCCGCCGGGGGGCGCGGGCGTGGCGGGGGGCGCCTCCGTCCCCGCGGCCCCGGGCACGCGGAGCAGGGCCACGCCGTACGCCCGGCCGGCGTCGTAGGGCTCGGTGAGGAAGTCCAGGGCGGCCAGGGCGGGCGGGACGCCCGGCGCGCGCAGCTCCAGCGCCAGGCGGTCGGCGACGGGGCCGGGCGCGCGGCCCTCGGGGGCGTCGAGCCGCAGGCCCAGCGCCCCGGCCTCCAGGTCGCGCTGCGTGAACGCGTCCACGGGCGCGCCGGCCCCCGCCTCCGCCCCGCCGGCCGCGCTCAGGGCCACCACGCGGCCGTGGCGCGGGCCCCGCAGGAGGCGGAAGCGCGGGACGCCGCCCGTGGCGTTGGCCAGCGCGCCGGCGTCCAGCACGGCGGCGTCCAGGCGCAGCGTGGCGCCCTGCGGCCACGCCCGCCCGCCCCACGTGCGCACGAGCGGCGTCACGGTGACGTTGACCACGCCCGACGCGTTGGCGCCGCGGGCCTGCGCCAGCACGCCGAAGCGGTCGCGCGGCGAGGAGAGGTCGGTGAAGGCGAAGGCGACCTCGCCGCGCTCGAGCTGCCGCTGCGTGAAGGCCGCGGCCGGCCGCCCCGCCACCAGCAGCCGCCCGTGCCGCGGCGCGGGGGCCCACGCGGTACGCCGCCTCGGGCTCGGGCACGTCCGACCACACCCGCAGCTGCCGCGCGCTCAGCGGCGCGCGCCCCGCGGCCTGCGGCACCTCCAGCGGGGCCTCGGCCCGCACCTCGACGGCCGCCGGCAGCACGTCCACGGGCAGGGCCACGGGCCGCGGGGGGCTGGCCCCGTCGGACACGCTCAGCCGCACGGCGCCCGCCACGCTGCTCCCGTTGGCCACGAAGGCCAGGCGGCCGGCGTCCACGTCGGCCTGCGTGAAGCGGGTCACGGGCCCCGCGCCGCCCCCCGCCAGGCTCAGGAAGCCGTGGGGCGGCGCCGCCAGCACGCGGTACTCGATCTCCTCGGGGGCGGAGTCGGGGTCCTCGGCGCTCAGCTGCGCCCGGGAGATGGGGGCGCGGGAGCCGCGGGTGAGGCGGAGGCCGGCGGGGGCCCGGGGCCGCGGGGGGCTGCGCGTTCACGTCGCGCACGGCGATGGCGAAGGCCTCGGCGGTTTCGGGGGCCCCCGCCGCCGCCGCCCCCGTCGGGCCCCGGAGCCGGGCGCGGAAGCGGAAGCCGTCGGGCTGGGTGCCCCCGCCGCCGTGGGCGTAGGCAGCTGCCCCGCGGCCAGCTGGGACTGCAGGAAGTAGGGGCTCCCGGCGTGCAGGGGCTCCCCCCGACGCCCACAGCCGGCCGCGCGTGGGGAACTGCGTCAGCTGGAACACCACGTCGTGCTGCGCGCGCTGGGCCTCGGGCACGCTGGCCAGGAAGTTGGCGGCGTCCAGGGCGGCCGGGGTGATGGCCGCGCGCTGGCCCTCGGGGACCCAGAGACCTGAGGGGGACAGAGGCCGTGGAGGGGGCGCCGCAGGCCCGGACGGGGGACCCCCCCACCGGACGCCCCCCCCCCCCCGCGGCCCAGCAGACCTGGGAAGACAAAAGCTGCCATCCTGGGCGAGGCTCACGCCCGCCGCCCCGGCTCCTGGGGGGCCTGCGTCTCGGGGTCGCCCCGGTCCCCCCGGCGCCAGTGCCCCTTACCTTTGTTTCTCCAGAGGCGGCTGGGGCGCTGGGGACAGGCGGCCTGGAAGGTCACGGTCACAGACAGGGAGGCGGCCAGGTCCGGGGCGGGCGGCGAGGACAGCGCGAGGTCTATGGTGTCCTGGGCTTCCCAGAAGGGCTCGGGGGGCGCCCAGTGCTCGTAGAGGACGCTCCCCGCGTACACCTGAGAGACACGAGCGAGCGTGTGCGCCCCGCTTGAACCCGGGGCCCGCGCGCCGCTCCTGAGCTTTTTTGGCGAGGCTGGTGTGCTACCCC
>NC_063180.1:44834078-44855833 GCF_023159225.1 Perognathus longimembris pacificus
GTGGCCGGCGCTGTCCGTGGTGCTGAGTGGGCCTCGTGCAGGTCCGGGCCCTAAGGCTCTGCTGTCCCTGAAGATGGCGGCCCAGCTCGGGGCGCGGAGGGTGGGGCTCTGAGGGGCCGGCTCTGCACGGGGTTCGCCCCCCACCCCGCTGGCGGGACCCCCTGCCCCGGAGTGAAGGCCCCCACTTGGCCCGGGCCGCACCCGGAATCTCGGGTGAAGCGGGATGGGGCGAGGCCCTTGGCACCGTTCCTCCTGGGCCCGGCCCGGCCTCGTGCCGGCTGGGGAGCACTGCGCGCTGGGGAGCACCGCGCCCTGGGGGAGCACCGAGGCCTGGGGGAGCACTGTGTCCCCGGGGAGCAACGTGGTGGGAAGACGGCTCCAGAGCTCGTGCCTGTCGTCCCGGCTGCTCAGGAGGCCAAGACAGGAGGATTGTGCTTTGAAGCCAGCCTGGGCAGGAAAGCCCATGAGACTGCGTGCGTGTGCGTGCGGTGTGCGTGCGCGTGCGGTGTGCGTGTGTAGTTGTGGGGCTTGAACTCAGGGCTTGGTGTGCTGTCCTTGTGCTCTGGGCCCAAGGCTGGCGCTCTACCGCTTGAACCACAGCGCCACTCCCAGCGGCTCGCTGGAGGGAAGGGTCTGGTGGACGTTCCGCACAGGCTGGCTTGACCTGGGGGCCTCAGATCTCGGCCTCCTGAGCGGCTGGTGGTGGACGGCGTGAGCCCCACGGCCCAATTCCTTCCCAGTATCTTCCGCTGTCCTGAGGTGGATCCCAGGGGGCTTCTAGAATCTTCCCTCTGGCCGTGTTTGCGGCTCTCAGAGGCTTCCTGCCGCGTCCCGTGGGGGCCGGGCGGGGGGCCTGGTCAGCGTCTGCCTCTCGCCTGCTCAGGAGCGGCTCCGGCCCGCCCCGCCCGGCCCTGCACGGCCTCCCTTAGGGTGCGGATGAGGCTGGGGGGGGGGCGGGGGGGCGGGGGGGGGCGGGGGGGACCTCGACGACTCACAGGACCGGCCCTCCCCCGCGGCCCCTCCCCAGGGCTCCCACCGGCCTGGGGTGCTCGGGCTCCGGGGCGCCGGCGGCCTGGGGCTTTTGCCATTGCTCAGCGCTGGGTGCAGGCCCCCCTCCCCTCCCTCCTCCCTCCCCCCTCCCTCCTCCCCTCCCTCCCCCACCTTGCCCTGCCAGGCCGAACGCACACACACACTCACACACACTCACACTCACACTCACACGCACAGCTCCTGGCCAGGCGCCGGCAGCGGCGGGGCGGAATCTGGGTCGCCCTCCCGCCCAGCCTCGCCCGCCTCGCCCCTTCCTGGGCCTCCCTGTCCAGTGGCCTCGTTCCGGGCCCCTCCCTGCGCGTCTCCCACAGCCGGGGCGTGCGCCGGTGGGGGGGGGGGTGTGAGCCGCGGCTCCACGGCTGGCTTTCCGGGGTTCCGGGGTTCGGGGGCTCTCCTGCCCAGCCTGGCGCCGGGCCCCATCCTCAGCTCCCCGCAGGCCCAGCCCCAGGCTCTCGGCCGGGTGGGGTGGGTGGGTTCTCCGCGGGGAGTTCCTGCCCCCCCCCTCCCCCAGTCCCCCCCCCACCCTGCCCCAGCATGGCGCCCGGCCCCCACCCTGTGGCTCCACGGAGCTGTGCCCGGTGCTCAGAGGCCCCAGGCCCTGAAGCCACCGGTCCGGGTGCCCTGGGAGCCAGGCCCGGCGTGCTGGGGACACACGCACGTGCACACGTGTGCACGCGCACACACGCCCCCTCTCCCCGGGCAAGGCCTCTCCCACACTGCCCCGCCGGAGCGGCCCTCAGGGCCTCCGCCCTTCTCGGCGGGCATTCTCGCGGTGGGAGGAAGGGGCTCTTCTGCAGGTCTGACCGCCGTCTCTCATGCTTTCATGCCATCCTGCTACTCCTGGAAGAGCCGGGGGTGGGGTGGGGTGGCCGCCCCCGCCCCCCACCCCGGCCTGTGTGGAACCTGGCCGGGCTGCCCCCCCCACCGCCGTTCCACGCGCAGCCTGTGCCCGCCTGGCTTCTAGCACACGCGTTGGCCAGTTGAAAGGGCGCCGGTTTCCACGCTGGCTGCCCAGCTTCGGCCCCATCGCTGTCCCCTCTCCCTGCCTCCCGGGGGGGGGAGCAGCTGCCCCCCTCCCACCCCTCCCCCCGCCCGTGGCGCCTGAAGGCCGCAGCCCCTCCCCTCCGCTTCTGCCCTGGAATCTTCCTGGCCGCGCAGCAAAGCAAGCTGGCCTGTGGACTGATGCATGCTGCGGGTGCGGGGCTGCGGGGTGCGGGGTGGCGGGGCTGCGGGGTGCGGGGCTGCGGTGGTGGCGGGGCTGCGGGGTGCGGGGCTGCGGGGTGCAGGGCTGCGGGGTGCGGGGCTGCGGGGTGCGGGGCTGCGGGGTGCAGGGCTGCGGGGGTGCGGGGCTGCGGGGTGCGGGTGGTGGCGGGGCTGCGGGGTGCAGGGCTGCGGGGTGCGGGGCTGCGGGGTGCAGGGCGGTGCGGGGTGCGGGGCTGCGGGGGTGCGGGGGCTGCGGGGTGCGGGGTGCGGGGCTGCGGGGTGCGGGGCTGCGGGGTGCGGGGTCTGCGGGGTGCGGGGCTGCGGGGTGCGGGGCGGCGGGGCTGCGGGGTGCGGGGCTGCGAGGGCGGCGGGGCTGCGGGGCGGCGGGGCTGCGGGGCGGCGGGGCTGCGGGGTGCGGGGCGGCGGGGCTGCGGTGGTGCGGGGCTGCGGGGTGCGGGGCTGCGGGGTGCGGGGCTGCGGGGTGCGGGGCTGCGGGGTGCGGGGCGGCGGGGCTGCGGGGCGGCGGGGTGGCTGCGGGGGCTGCGGGGCTGCGGGGTGGCGGGGCTGCGGGGTGCGGGGCTGCGGGGTGCGGGGTGCGGGGGTGCAGGGCTGCGGGGTGCGGGGCTGCGGGGTGCAGGGACTGCGGGGTGCGGGGCTGCGGGGTGCGGGGTGGCGGGGTGCGGGGCTGCGGGGGTGCGGGGCTGCGGGGTGCGGGGCTGCGGCGGGCTGCGGGGTGCGGGGCTGCGGGGTGCGGGCTGCGGGTGCGGGCTGCGGGGTGCGGGGCTGCGGGGTGCGGGGCTGCGGGCTGCGGGTGCGGGGCTGCGGGTGCGGGGCTGCGGGGTGCGGGCTGCGGGGTGGCGGGGCTGCGGGGTGCGGGGCTGCGGGGTGCGGGGCTGCGGGGTGCGGGGCTGCGGGGCTGCGGGGTGGCGGGGGCTGCGGGGGTGCGGGGCTGCGGGGTGCGGGGCTGCGGGGTGCGGGGCGGCGGGGCTGCGGGGTGCGGGGCTGCGGGGTGCGGGTTGCGGGGTGCGGGGCGGCGGGGCTGCGGGGTGCGGGGCTGCGGGGTGCGGGGCTGCGGGGTGCGGGGCTGCGGGTGCGGGCTGCGGGGTGCGGGGCTGCGGGGTGCGGGGCTGCGGGTGTGCGGGGCTGCGGGGTGCGGGGGCTGCGGGGTGCGGGGCTGCGGGGTGCGGGGCTGCGGGGTGCGGGGCTGCGGGGTGCGGGGCTGCGGGGTGCGGGGCTGCGGTGTGCGGGGCTGCGGGGTGCGGGGCTGCGGGTGCGGGGCTGCGGGGTGCGGGGCTGCGGGGTGCGGGGCTGCGGGGTGCGGGGCTGCGGGGTGCGGGGCTGCGGGGTGCGGGGCTGCGGGGTGCGGGGCTGCGGGGTGCGGGGCTGCGGGGTGCGGGGCTGCGGGTGCGGGGCGGGCTGCGGGGCTGCGGGCGGGTGCGGGGCTGCGGGGTGCGGGCTGCGGGTGCGGCGGGGTGCGGGGCTGCGGGGTGCGGGGCTTGCGGGGTGCGGGGGCTGCGGGGTGCGGGGCTGCGTGTGTGCGGGGCTGCGGGGTGCGGGGCTGCGGGGTGCGGGGCTGCGGGGTGCGGGGCTGCGGGGTGCGGGGCTGCGGGAGGTGCGGGGCTGCGGGGTGCGGGGCTGCGGGGTGCGGGGCTGCGGGGTGCGGGGCTGCGGGGTGCGGGGCTGCGGGGTGCAGGGCTGCGGGGTGCGGGGTGTGGGGCTGCGGGGTGCGGGGGTGGCGGGGCTGCGGGGCGGCGGGGCTGCGGGGTGCGGGGGCTGCGGGGTGCGGGGCTGCGGGGTGCGGGGTGTGGGGCTGCGGGGTGCGGGGTGGCGGGGCTGCGGGGTGCGGGGCTGCGGGGGGCTGCGGGGTGCGGGGCTGCGGGGTGCGGGGCTGCGGGGTGCGGGGCTGCGGGGGTGGCGGGGCTGCGGGGTGCAGGGCTGCGGGGGGGTGGCGGGGCGGCTCCCCGTCTGCGCCCTTCCTAGTTGGGCGGAGGGGAGCCCCGTGTGAATAATCCCTGGGCGCCGGCGGGCGTCGCTTGCGTGTGGAAGGGTGGGCGGGGGGGGGGGGAGCTGCTCCTTCCCCCCCACTCTTTCCAGCCCCCTCTGGTGCCCACCAGCACTGAGCCCATCTGCTGAGGCGTGGGTCCCCCGTGGGGGTCACTACACAGGCACAGCCCCCCCCAGATCAGGGCACCCTGAGAGCCAGAGTCTGAGGTACCCCCCCCCGGGTCTTCCCACCCCCCCAGAGGCTCAGAGCCCATCCGAATAAAGGGAACCCAGGACAAGAATCCCACGGCGAAGCCGGGAGCCAGGGACTCGGGAGGCTGAGACGCGAGGATCGCAGTTCAAAGCCAGCCTGGGCAGGAGAGGCTGCGAGACTCCTTGTTTCCAACGAGCTGGAAGAAGGCAGGGCGTGGAGCCGTGGCTGGAGCGGTAAAACACCACCAGCCCTGCGTGAAAAAGCTCAGGGACAGCGGCTCGGGCCCTGAGTTCATAGCCCCCCCCCCACATGCGCACACACACACACACGCACACGCACACACACACCCCATTTCCCAAGTGCGGGAGCTGAGGCTCTGCGGAGGGGAGGGTCCTGTCGACGATGGTTCTCCCAGCCCCGCGCGCAGCCGCCTGGTGGGTGGGGAGGCCATGGATTCTCTGAGGGGATTTTCAGAGAGAGCAGCGGTGAGGAGGGGCGTCCACCCCGCCCCCGCCCTCCAGGGGGGGCTGCCCGGGGCCCTGGGCGCCTTCAGGGGGGACGCTGGACCCCACCCCAGCGCGCCCACGCACGCACGCACACCGGCCCCGGGGCTTGAACTCGGGGCGTGGGCGCCATCCCGGAGCGCTGCCCTCAAGGCTGACGCTCTACCCCTTGGGCCACGGCTCCACCGCCAGCTTTCCGCCGGTTCCTTGGAGATCGGCGTCTCACGGACGCTGCTGCCCGGGCTTGCCTCCGACCTCCGTCCTCTGACCTCGGCCTCCCGGGCTGTGTCCTCCCCCCGCCCCCGGGAGCAGCTTTCTCCGTCTGTGCAGCTCCGGGGGACCCCCCCCCCCGATGTCTTGAGCAGTGCTAGCTCCGCACGCACGCTCCGCCGGTGTTTGCCGAGTGAATGCGTGATGTGGGCCCCCACTCTGTTTCCATGGAAACGCAGCATGCCTCTCCTCTTTGGGCCTGGGGGGGGGGTGTGTGTGCGTCTTGGGGGGGCCCGTGGGAAGCAGGGCCCGGTCCAGCTCCCCGCGAGGCCCTGGCCGTGGTGCAGCAGGTCCACTGAGGCCGGGACCACCCTGCCCGGGTCTCACCCCGTCCCTGGGTCTGGGGGGTCCTGGGGGGCGGGGGGGGCTGTGGCCGGTCAGGGCCGCGCCCGCCTCCGCCCCGGCGAGCAGATGGCGGGCGGGGAGCCGGGCTGGCATTTGTGCGGCGCGGGGGGGCGCGGGGCTGGTGGGGGGGAGCTGTGACACATCCCCGTCACGGCGCGGTTCGGGGGAACGGGAGGAGGCGCGGTGTGAACACGGCTTCGGCGCGCAGCTCTGTAACACGTCCAAGTTCCCGGGGTGCCTCCCCCTCCCTGCGGCCCATCTGTCCCCCCAGCCCCAGCCCCCTCCCTGACAGCGGAACTCGGGGACTCCCAGAAGACCCCGGGCCGAGGGGCGGGGGACACGCCAGCGGGACCCGCCGGACCCCCCAGGAGCCGCGCGGCCCCCCGTGGCTTCCCGGGCCCTCTGGGAGCACCCCGCGCCTGCCCTCCCCGGGGGGGGGTTCCCTCACCGAGCGTCATAGGACGTTTGGCTGAGCCGGGCGCGGTGGCTCCTGCCCCTCGTCCCAGCCGCCCGGGAGGCTGGGATCTGAGGACCTGGGTTCAAAGCCAGCCTGGGCAGGCAAAGTCCCTGAGACTCATCTCCAAGGAATCACCCGAGAGTCAAGTGGGGTGTGGCTCAAGAGAGAGCCCCAGCCCGGAGAGAGGGGGCTGCGGGCGGGCCGGAGGCCCTGGGTTCGAGCGGGGGCGTGGGCATGGCTGGCGGCCGGGGCGGCTGGGGAGCGGGAGCGCAGGGCCGAGCTGGCAGAGCTCTGGGGTGGCCATTCTGGGCTCGGGGGGTGACATCTCGGGGTCCCACTGCCCAGCTCTGCCCCCGGCCCCCGGTGCCAGGTTCCGGAAGGTTCCGCCTCGTCAGCCGCCGCCACACCGGCCGGCCCGGAAACGCGGTCTCCGCCCAGGCGGGAGGGCTGGGCCGCGGGGGGCTCTGCCCCGGGGCTCCCCACCCGCTGCCCGGAGGCCAGCGTGGCCGGGCGGGGAGCCGGCACCCCTCCACCGCAACCCTGGACCCCCAGACCCCAGCCTTGCCGTCGGCCGAGGCGGGGAGGGGCTGCCCCCCCCCCCCCGTCTGCCCGGCCTCCCTGGCCCCCCCCGGGCCGCCGCTGAGCACAGAAAGGCTGCTGAGGGCCGGCCTGGGCCCGGTCCCCCGTCCCCACACCCCCGGCCCGAGACCCGGGCGGCTGAGTCAGTCGGTGCCCAGCACCCAGCGAGGCTCGGGCAGATTGGGCGCGGGGCGCCGCGGGGGGAGGGGCCGGTTGCCATGGGAACCGCGGGCTGGCATTTCCTCTTTTGGGGAGGGCTGCGCCCGCACTTCGCAGGCCGTGTGGGCTTCTGAATCCCATTTCTCTGTGTTTTTTTAGGAAGGAAAAAAGGGCAGGGGAGGGGGTGGGGGCGAGGCGGGGAGCGGGGGGGGGGGGGCGCGGGAGCCAGACGCGGAGCCCAGCGGGGAGCTGGGGGGGGGAGCTGTCTGGGGCTCCAAAACCAGGCCTGGGTCCGGCCCGGCCTTGGGGCCTTTCCTTCAAGCCACCCTGCCTGTACCCCCAAACCTTCTGGCCCTCCCTCCCTCCCTCCCTCCCCCCCCTCCCTCCCTTGCTGTCAGTCCTGGGCCTGGAACTCAGGGCCCGGGCGCCGTCCCTGGGCTCTGCCACTCTGAGCCACGGCGCCTCTTCGGCTTTTTGCCGTGCTCCCTGGCGATGCAGAGCCTCACGGACGTGGCCGCCGGGGCTGGCTTTGAACCGCGGTCCTCCGGATCTCAGCCCCCCGCGGAGCCGGGTGCCTGGCGCGGCTTCGAGGCGTCTCTTCGGGAGCGAGCGAGTAACGGGTGCGGGCGACGCGCTCACTTCATTAAGGCCTCGCGAGGCCCCGATCCAATTACGCCTGCCGCCACCCGGCAGCAAACTCAATTTCTGCTCAATAACGGCTCCCTTCCGCGCGGGGGGGGGGGGGGGGTGAGGGCGGGCGGGGCGCGGGGGGGGGGGGGCCCGGGCCGCAGGAAGGTGCCCTGTGGCCCGGCCGCTGCCCCCTCCGCCTCGGAGGCGTGGGCGAGGCCGGGGGGCTTTGGCCACGGGAGCCACGGGGGTCAGGGAGCCCGGGGCCTGGCGGGCCTCGTCCACAGCGCGGCCTGCGGTCTGGGCCGGGCCCGGCCAGGCAAGGCCCCCGGCGCTCCGTTTCATTTCCTTTGCGCGTCCGTCCTGGGACTTGAACTCGGGGCCCCGGGCGCCGGGCCGTCCCCGAGCTCGTGCCCTCAAGGCTGGCGCTCCGCCACGGGAGCCACAGCCCCGCGTCTGGCTTTCCGTGGTGTTTCGTGGGTGATGAGCGTCTCATGGCCCTGGTTGCCCGGGCGGGCTTTGAACCCCGATCCTCACACCTCAGCCTCCTGAGTCCGCGGGGGATGACAGGCGTGTGCCTCCGTTCCTCCACTGAGGGATGGGGCCCCGGTCCCCCTTGACACACGGGGTTCCGGAAGCCTCCGCCGCCCGGGCCTTGACCCCTCCCCCCGGGCGGGGCCCCTGGCGCAAGCGCCACCCTCCCCCGGCCGCCGGTGGGGACGGGGGCGCCGGCCTTCCCCCCCCCCCCCGCCCCCCCGCACCTCCGCAGCCTCCCCGGCGCTGAGGATTTCCCCCTCCTGTCCCCCGTGGGTCCATGAGGACCACGGCTGCCTTTGCCCCCCCGTCCCCTCCACGTCTGCGCCCCCCAAAGGCAGACGCACAAACAAGAGGGAAGGGAAAGCGAAACAGCAGCCCGGAACCCCCGCCCGTTCCCGCTTCCCGAGCCCAGCGACGGAGGCGCGGCCCCACGTGCTCACCGGCACACGCGTGCTCCCCGCCAGGGGCCCCTGCACGCCCGTGTGCCTGTGCACCCCCTCTCCGGCTCGCACATCGCCCCCCCCGCCAGGGGCCCCTGCACGCCCGTGTGCCTGTGCACCCCCTCTCCGGCTCGCACATCGCCCCCCCCCGCGTCGCGTCCAGGAGATGGTGCCTTTGTTCGGGGCGCAGGGCAGGATGGCCGGGGGGGCAACCCCGATTCCCTGGGGTTCCTTCTGCCCGGAGATCAGCGCCCGAGCCAGAAGAGCAGGCCGCACCGTGGTTTCTGAGGCCTTCGTGGGGTGTGCGTGCGCGTGTGCGTGGTGCGCGTGTGCGTGTGTGCGTGGGCGTGTGTGCGTGTGCGTGTGTGCGCGTGTGCGTGTGTGTGTGTGTGTGTGCGTGTGCGTGCGCGTAGCTGGGGCTTGAACCCGGGGGCCTGGGCTCGGTCCCCTGGGCTTCGCTGCTCAAGGCCGGCGCGGCTGCCACGGCTCTGTTTCCCGTGCTCTGGTGGCTCGTTGGCGATGACGCGCGCCAGGGGTCTTCCCGGGCCGGTTTTGAACCGCTGGTCCTCACGTCTCAGCGTCCCGAGCGGCTGGAATGACGGGCGTGAGCTCCGGGTACCGGCCGCGAGTCGGGGCTTGTTGGTCACAGGCGGACTGGTATGGAAAGGAGCGCGGCGAGCTGGGGGGCTGGGGGCCGGCGCACCCCAAACTGGCGAGTCACCCGGTGGCTAGGAAGGCAACACCAACCGTCTAGCGCCGGGATCCCAGCTCCTCGGGAGGCTGACGTCCACAGACCCAGGGGTTCAAGGCCAGCCCAGGCAGGAAAGTCAGGGAGAATTCTGTCTCTGATTCACCAGCCATAAGCCGGGAAGTGGAGGCGTGGCTCGCGTGGCGGAGTGGAGTCCGTGAGGCCTTGAGTTCAAGCCCCAGGGCTGACACTGGGTACACAAATCATACGCCTCTGGTTCCCGGTCAGGCCTTGGGGCGCAGGAGGCTGAGCCCTGTTTCCCCAAGTTCAGCCCGCCTGCCCCTCCCTCCCTCCCTCCCTCCCTCCCTCCCTCCCTCCCTCCCTCCCTCCCTCCTTTCTTTCTTCCTCCTCTCTCTCTTTCTCTCTTTCTCTCTTTCTTTGTGTCCTGGCCGCAGCTCCACTTCCGGTTTCCTGGTGCTCACTGGAGATGCGTCTCACGGACTTCCCTGCCCGGGCCGGCTTTGAACCCTGATCCTCAGATCTCCACCTCAGGCCGCCCCCGTAGGTCCCCAGGCCGACACGACCCCTTTCCGCCGCACGCGCACGCGCGGATGGAGCCAGGACTCAGCCCTGCGAGCCGGCCGCACCCCGCACCCCCGCACCCCGCTCCTGCTCCGGGACGGGCGGCCCTCCCCCCCCCCCGCCCCCCGCCTCCGTCCCCGTCGGTCCTCCCCTGGGTGGGTGGGGGTCCTGCCCCCCCGCCCCCTCCCCAGCCCGGGCCTCGGGCCCTGCTGCTGGACTCCCCTGAACCCAGACGGAGCGGCAGGTCCAGGCCGCCCCCTGCCGGCTGCCCGGGGTTGCCATGGTGACCCGCCCGTCCTTCCTGCCTGGAAACAATCGGAAAATAACCGCCAGGACGCTCGCGTTCCGCGCCCCCCCCCCCCAGCCGCCCCCACGCCTTGCCGCGGGCAATAATGCGCTCCCCCTCCCCCCTTCCCTCCCTCCCTCCCCCTCTCTACCTCTCCTCCCTCTCTCTCTCTTACTCTTTGTTAAGATTATCCTAAATTTTCACTTCCTCTACTTCCTTCTCACTTCCAGCCTCTGTGACACAGTCTTACACACACGCACACACACGCACACACACACACGCACACACGCACCACGACCCACATCAGATCCTCGGCCCATTAATAGCACTGGACAGCAAACGGGGGCACAGAGCCCCTTCTTCTACCTGGTCTGCTCTCTGCAGTTTGGAGGCCCCCCTGCCCGGGCCCCGGCCTGCACCCCGCCAGCCGGGCCCCGAAGGGCAGGGGGGACCCTCGGCAGAGCGCAGCGCGGTCGCTCCGCGGGAGGGACTGGACCCCGACCTCCTTCCTCTCGTGTGGCCAGGGCCCCAGCTTGGCGGCGTCCGGGGTGTTTTGGGAGGCAGCCGGGGCTCCGGGGGTGGGGGGGGCTGCCCAGGGCGGGGCGGAGGCCGGCGGGTCGCTGGGGGCTGTGGGGGGGGCTGCCCAGGGCGGGGCGGAGGCCGGCGGTTCGACGCCCGCTCTGGGAACTTGGCGTGCCGCGGCGCAGGTATTTCTGGCTGGTGTTCGCAGCGCCCAGCAGGTGGTGCGAACACACTGCGTCTGGGTATAGCACCCCGGTATAGCACCCCATGTTTAGATTCCAGCCTGCGGGGAGCCTTCCCCAGGGGAGGGGTGCTGAGACCTTCTAGATGGTTCCACCTCTGGGTGCCGGTGCCTTCGCCCGTCTCCCGCCTCTGTGGGGGGTCGCTGGGGGGGGGGGGACCAGCATGGCCGGGACGCGCTGCCCGCGCTTGGGGGTCCCCGCCGGCTTTGGGGGGGTCCTCTCTCCTGGAAAGGATGGCAGGGCTCACCGCACCCCCAAGCCTGAGCAAAGGTGGGGTGCTAAGCTTTACCGTGGAGGAACCCACATAGAAGTGACACACTAGCTCCCTGTCCCTCCCTGTCCCCCGCCCTCTGGAGGGTCCTGCCTCAGTTTCCCTGCCGCGTCCCCCTGGGATTGTGGGGCCAGGTCCTGGACAGCACGGCCCCCCCTCCTCAGCGGCAGCTTTCACGGGGCGTCCGCGTGATTTGGAGGGGGGTGGGGGGGCAGAGCCACTGCGGGGGGCGCCCAGCCACCGCCGGCCCCTCCCCCGTGGGTCACGCCCGGGGAGGGGGGGCACCGGCCCCGCCGGGCTCCGAGCCGCCCGCCCCCACCCACTGGCAGCTGTCTCCCCGGGAGCCCGGGGGGGGAGGGGAGGCCTCGCGGCTGCGCCTCCCGCCGGGCCTCGCTCACGAGCCGGTCCCGGGTGCGAGTTCAGCAGTGGACGGGCCCCTTACTCTTCCCCCCCCCCCCCGCTCTCCGGCTCGTGTGTAATGACCCGCACCGCTACGGTGCCAACCGCCCCTGCTCTCAGCCCCCGCAGAGCAGGGCCACGCCGGCCCACGGGCTGCCGCGTGGGGCAGAGACAGCCGATGGCGGTCGGAGCCCTGCTCAGGGGGCGCAGCCCAGATGGGGCTCCCCCGGGCGAGGCCCCGCCCTTCCGGGGCCGGGCGTCCACCCCGCTGTCTAGATCGGGCCTCTGCTGTCCACGCCAGGGCTGCACTCCCGCCTACCGGGCACCCGACGGCTCCCACCGCCTCTGCGTGCGCGCGTGCGTGTGATGCGGCGGTCGTGGGACTTGAACTCGGGGCCTGCGCGCTGTCCCTGAGCTCCTCAGCTCAAGGTCAGGGCCGGCGCTCGGCCCACGTTGAGCCGCAGCGCCCGCCACGTCCCGTCTTCTGGTGGTTCGTGGCAGATGCGAGTCTCACGGGCTTCCGTAGCCCCGGCCGGCTTCGAAACCGCGGTCCTCACCCTGAGCTTCCTGAGCAGCTGGGATGGCCTGGGCCCCCGGTGCCGCTCACGCGGGGTGCTTGGAAGCAGCGGGCGTAGCCCGGTGGCTGGGGGGGGCAGGACGGCGGGGAGCCCCGCACCCGGGTGCCCTCGCTAGCCGGGGGCTCACGCCCGCCGTGCCCGCTCCTGGGCGGCCGGGGTCTGGGGGTCGCAGGCTGACGCCGCCCGGGCGGGAGAGGCCGGGAGACGCGGCACAGAGCCCGGGCGGAGCCGTGGCTCGAGGGGCGCACCAGCCCCGGGGTCAAGCCGGGGACGGCCACCCAGGCCCTGAGTTCGAGCCCCAGGGCTGGCGTGCGTGCGCGTTGGCCAGAGGAAACAGGGCGGTGTATCGCACGGGGGCCCCCACTTCCCCGTCATCTGATCTCAGAAGGGACACCCCCTCACTTCCGCCATATTTTCCTCTTTGGGAATGAGTCAGCTGGTACACACACACACACACACACGCACACAGCACCGCGCACCACACACACACACGCACGGCAGATGCAAAAGGAAGGCGATTATACAACTGGGCAAAGACCGAAACGCAGGAACCGTTGATGTACTTGGGGGTCCCTTCAGAGCGGCCCATCTGGGGGTTCCCGAGCCCCCGCAGCGCGGTTGGTGGCGAGGCGTGTCAGCACAGAGCCGGGGTCCTGCCCGGGGCCCGGGGCCCACGCCGCCACCCCAGCTACTCAGGAACCCAGCCCTTAGGATCGCAGTTCAAAGTCAGCCCGGGCGGGAAAGTCCATGACACCCTCACACCCCCGATGAACCCCCAGACACCCGCAAGCGGCGCCGTGGCTCAGAGCGGCAGAGCGCCAGCCTTGAGGGGAAAAAAGCTCAGGGGCGGCGCCCGGGCCCCGAGTTCAAGCCCTGAGTTCGAGCATAACACAGAGAACCCTGAGGCCCGCTCCTCCCGTGACTTCCCTTCGTCACAGCGTCCAGCCTGCCACACCGCCGCGTTAGGAAGGCGGCCTGCTCACCACGCAGCCCCCTCGGGGGCCCCGACGTGCCTGCGTGGACAGCCGGGCCTCCCGCCCGCTCCGCTCACCCGGGGCCCGTGGCCAGCCAGCCGCGCCTCTCCAGAAACAGCCTTTGGTATTTGCTTCCCTCCCCGCCACCTTTTGTCTTGGGTGCCGGTCCTGAGACTTGAACTCAAAGCCTGGGCCCTGAGCGTTCGCTGTCGTCGCTCGAGCCTCGTGTTCTACGACTTCTGGCTTTTTATGGTGCTTAACCGGAGCTAAGAGTCTCCTGGACTTTTCTGCCCAGGCTGGCTTTGAACCGTGATCCTTAGAGCTCAGCTCTCCGAGTCACTGGGATGGCAGGCGGGCACCGCTGGTGCAGGGCTTCAGTGAGCGGTTTTGGTTAGGTTGAGTTGTTTACACGCCGGACTCTGGGGTCCAGGCTCCGGGCCGGCCAGAGGATTGGGGGGTACTTAGTCCTGGATTGTGTGGGTGGGAGGACCCCTGACTCGCAGGGGGGAGGGGTAGAGAGCAGCCGGGCCCGGCCTGTCTGTGCGCATGGGGGCCTCGCTCGGTTCTCATCTCCCAGAGGAGCACACTGAGGATCCAGGCGGTGCCCGAGCCGGTGAAGCCCGGCTGAGGAGGGCAGATGGGGTGGAATCAGCAGGGCTGATTTCTAGAAGGCACGGCTCTGGGGGGAGGGGGACCGGGATTCGGGGGTCAGGGAGGGGCGGCTGGACAGATCGCCAAGCGCACATTAGCGCCGGAAGACGCCCGCCAGGGCGGTGGTGGGAGTTGGTCGCGTCTGCGCGTCTGCGTGCCCGCGGCCCCCGCGGCCCCGGCCTGGACCGGCCACGCATCCCACCCCAGCATGGGGGGCTGGGGGGGCCCAGGGAGGACCCGGGAGGCTGGGCTTGGGCTGTGGATGCCCCAAGGGCTCTGCGATCCGCCCTTCAGAAGCCACTGGAGACCGGGGGGTGTTTCCAGCCCCTGCCACAGCCAGGGGGCCTGAGCTTAGAGACCCCCCCCCACCCACCCAGAGGAGATGGGGGCGGGGCCCCGCAAGGTCACCCTGCGAGGTAACAGGCCATGTGGAATTGCGCAGGGCCATGGGGGTCCCCTGGGCGCCCAGCCCCCACCCCGCCTCCCATCCCCCTCCGCTCCGTTTTTCTTGCTAATTAGAGGTCTCAGCAATGACTCCTCTGTCCCAGCCATTTTAGAGCCGTCATTAATTTCAAGTGCCTTCAGAAGTCATCATCGTAAAAACCCCGCCAGCCGCCGATGCGAGCGGACAGGGACCGGCGCGCACCCGCCGGGCGGGGGCTGCGGCCTCCTGGGGCCACCCCCCCCCCAGTGCCACCGGGGATCTCTGTCCCCACCCCAGGACTCCCCGCCTCCTCCCCACGGCTCAGCTGGGCTGGTTTCGCCGTGAGCCTCGGTGGGACCCGCTGAGTCTCCCCAGCAGCCGCACTCCGCTACCAACACACCTTTGCCGCCTGCGGCCCCCGCCTTCTGGGGAGCAGCCAGGGGGACCACCTTCAGGGGGACCACCTTTCAAAGGCCGAGGAGCCGAGCGTGGGGGCTCAGGCCCGTCACCCCAGCTGCCCCAGGGAGCTGCGATCTGAGGGTCACAGGGTGAAGCCAGCCGGGGCAGGAGAGCTCATGAGACTCCCGTGTCCAGTGAACCCCCAGAAAAGCCAGAAGCGGGGGGGCTGCGGCTCAAGCGGCAGGGCACCCACCTTGAATCTAAGGGCGAACGAAGGGACAGTGCCCGGGCCCTGAGTTCAAGGTCCAGGACCCGCGCACGCATGCACACGCACACCAGCCTTTGTTCTCGGCTCTCCCTCCCGAGCCTCCCCGCCCCACTGGTCAAAGATAAGGGGGTGCAGGGGATCCTCTGAAGCCGACACCGGGAGGCTTAGGATGGAGAAGGCCAGGCCCAGGCGCGGTCCCTCCCAGAGGCTGTGGCCATCCCTGAGGTGGGGGCCCCCCAGGTGCGGAGGGACCGGGGGGGGGGGGGGCTCCTGGCAGGCTCCAGCCTCGCCCAGCCCCGGGGGCCGGGGGGCCGGGGGGGCCGGGGTCCCCGATCGCGCGGGCGGGGCGGGGGCGGGGCCTGCGTCAGTCCCCGCACAGGAATAGCCCCGCCCCCGCCGCCGGCCGCCGCGCCTGTGCGCAGCAGCCCGGTGCGCGCGTCTATTCCTGGCGGGGCCGTGGGAGGCGGCGGCGGCGTGCGAGCTGGCCGGGAACTCACAAACAGCCCCAGCCCGGGGGCGGGGAGGGGGGCGGGGAGGAGCCGGGAAACTGGGGCTCCGGGACGCGCCACCCCGTCTCCCCTCCTACCTGGAGGTCCCTCTGCCAAGCCTGCCCGGGGAGCCGCGCCGGGCCCCGCGGCGATGCTTTATAAGCGCGGTGACCGCGAGCGGGGCACTTAGCCTCCCCGAGCCCGGCCGGGGGGCGCAGCCAGGCCTGTCCCCCCGCACCGCGCCGCGCCGCGCCCCGGGGGAGGAGGACGGAGGGGGCCGTCCGCCGGGAAGGGGCCCTAGCCGGGACCACGATGCGCACGCACCCCGGCCCGGAGAGCTCTCCGCGGTAAGAGCGGGGTGCTGGGGCCCGGGGGGGGGGGGGGAGCGGGGCGGCCGGGGCGGGGCGCGTCCCAGCCTGCGGGGCCCCGGACCCGGCGCCCGGTCCCCGCCGCGGTGACATTGGACCCGGGGCCGGAGGTTGCGATGCGGGGCGGGGGGGCGCACGGACCGCGCCGCCGTGGGGTCCGGGGTGGAGCCCGGGCTGTGCCCAGGCGCCCTGCCGGCCACCCCCGGCGGGCCTGGGTCGACCGAGGTTGGGGAGCGCTCATTCTTGAGGGGCCCCGGGCGGGGACCCCGCCTCTCCACGCCGGCCCCGTGGGGGGCGGCGGAGGGGCCGGGCGGGGACCCGGCGGGGCGCGGGCCGAGCGCCCTCCGAGGCGGCGGGCGGCTCCGCGGGGGTCCGCCGGGCGGGGGGGGGGGGCCCGGTGTGCGGCCGGCCGGCTCGCGTGCGCACACACGTGTGCGTGAGTGTGAGCGTGTGTGAGTGCGCGCGCCACGGCCCCGCCGGCCGGTGCGGACGCGCGCGCCCCCCCCGGCCGCTCTCCGGGGGCCCGGCCGGCCGGGGACGCCGCGGGGCGGGCGCTCGGGCGCCCGGGGCTCCCCGCCCGCTCCCGGCCCGCGCGGCCGCGCGCTCCTCCTCCCGCCTCGTCCGCGCCGCGTCCCCCCCTCCTCCCGCCCTCGCCCCTCCTCCCCGTCCCCGCGCCCCTCCTCCCCGCGCCGCGGCAGAGCGCGGAGCCCGGGCGGCGGCAGCGGCGGGCGGTCGCCGGTCCCGATCCGTCCGGTGTCGCCGCGGTCCGGTCCGGGGCGCTCGGGGTCGTTCCCGCTCCCGCCGCCGCGGCCCGGGCAGCATGCGCGCGCGCCCGCCCGCCCGCCCCGGCCCCGCGCGGCGGTGCGCGCCCCGGCCTCGACCCCCGGCCTGGGCGGCAGAGGCGGCGGCTCCAGCCCGGCCCCGGGGGCCCGGCCCGGCTCCGGGAGCTGCGGCCGTCGGCCCTGAGCGCGCCCGCCGCCGGGCGGCTCGGCCCCCGCCGCGAGGGGCGCACTGGGCGGGCGGGCGGCGAGCGCGCGGGGCTGCGGGGCGGCGGCGGCGGAGACGCGCGAGGGGCGCCCGCGACCGGCGGAGCGGACGGCGCGCTCGGGGATGCCGGTGAGCCCGCGGGGCCCGGGGACGGGGAGGGCGCCGGGCGGGGCAGACCCCTCCTTCCTGGGGACGCCAGGCTGCCAGCCCGCTGGGGGGGGCGCAGGACCCGGCCCCGAGTCCGGTGACCCCGCCTGGCCAGGCCGGCCCGCGCCCGGGCGAGCCGCGACCCGACGCCGCGGGCGGCGCCGCCCCTCCTCACCCCGGCCCGCTCCACCCTCCCGCGCCCGTCCCCAGCTCTGGTCAGGCTTAGCGGGGGCCCCTGTGGACCCCGGGTCCCCCCTGGCCAGCACCCGGCCTCAGCCTGGATGGCAGCGCCCTCCCCACGGAAGCCACAGCCCCTTCCCAGCTTCTGCCCAGTGACAGGAAGGCAGGGGTGAGGAGATCAGAGCAGGGCCCGGGGATGGGGAGGCAGGGGTGAGGAGAGCAGAGCAGGGCCCAGTGATGAGGCAGGAGTGAGGAGGGCAGAGCAGGGCACAGTGACGGGGTAGGGGTGATGAGAGCAGAGCAGGGTTCAGTGATGAGGCAGGGGTGAGGAGGGCAGAGCAGGGCACAGTGACGGGGAGGTAGGGGTGAGGAGGGCAGAGCAGGGCCCAGGGATGGGGAGGCAGGGGTGAGGAGAGCAGAGCAGGGGTTCAGTGATGAGGCAGGGGTGAGGAGGGCAGAGCAGGGCCCGGGGATGGGGAGGCAAGGGTGAGGAGGGCAGAGCAGGGCCCAGTGACGGGGTAGGGGGTGAGGAGATCAGGGTACAGTGATAAGGCAGGAGTGAAGAGGGCAGAGCAGGATTCAGTCATGGGAAGGCAGGGGTGAGGAGGGCAGAGCAGGGCACAGTGACGGGAGGTAGGGGTGAGGATGGCAGAGCAGGGCCCAGTGGCGGGGTAGGGGTGAGGAGATCAGGGTACAGTGATGAGGCAGGAGTGAAGAGGGCAGAGCAGGATTCAGTGATGGGGAGGCAGGGGTGAGGAGGGCAGAGCAGGGCACAGTGACGGGAGGCAGGGGTGAGGAGGGCAGAGCAGGGCACAGTGACGGGAGATAGGGGTGAGGATGGCAGAGCAGGGCCCAGTGGCGGGGTAGGGGTGAGGAGATCAGGGCAGGGGACAGTGACGGGGTAGGGGTGAGGAGATCGGGGTACAGTGATGAGGCAGGAGTGAAGAGGGCAGAGCAGGGTTCAGTGATGGGGAGACAGGGGTGAGGAGGGCAGAGCAGGGCACAGTGATGGGAGGTAGGGGTGAGGAGGGCAGAGCTCTGGTTCAGTGATGAGGTAGGGGTGAGGAGAGCAGAGCAGGGCCCAATGATGGGGTAGGGTTGAGGAGGGCAGAGCAGGGCCGGAGTGATGAGGCATGGGGGAGGAGGATGGAGCAGGGCCCCGTGCCGGCGGCAGGGGGGAGGGGGGGAGGGCCGTGCTCCACTTCGGGGCTCCTTTGTCTGCCTCGGTGGCTCCTCTCCTCACCTCCGCTGCCCCACTTTTCACTCTGAGGCTGAGCAGTGGGAGGTGAGAAGCGGCCCCCCCTTCCTGCCCGGGTGGACCGTGGGCAGCCCTGCAGATGTGTCTCTAGGTCCGTCTTCCTGGGGGGAGGGGGGGAGGGGGAGGGCCCCAGCCCTGCCCGGCGCGGTACTGCTGGAGGCTTCCAGAGGTCCTGGGGCTGGAGGGGGGCCCCCCCCCCCGGCCATGGCGGGGGGGTGCGCACCGGAGGCGGGGCCGTGCCGTCTGGGCCCGCCCCGTGCCGCGGGGGCAGCCAGGGGGCTTGCAGCGGCCCGGGCAGCGGGTGAGGGGGCTCCCGGCATGGGGAGCCCGGGGCACCTGCAGTGGGGGGCCCCCGGCTTCCGGCGGGGGGAGCACGGCGAGTGGGAGCTGGAGCCCTTTGTCCTTGTGCGAGCCGGGAGCTGGAAGCCCTGCCCGGCCCTGCCCGGCCCTTCCAGCCCTCGGGAGCCCGCCGACGGCAGAGCTGGAGAGGGCATGGTCTAGGGTGGGACGGGGGGGGGGGGGGGAGCCCCTCAAGGAAGGCCAGCCCCGCCCCCCCCCCCCCCGTGAGAGCCTTGTCCTCTGAAGTCTCAGCTGGCCCTGGGCTGGCTGGAAGTCGCGGTGTGGCAGGACTGGGTAGACCGTTTGGGGGGGTGGGGGGCGGCGGAGGCTGGGAGGGGGTGGGGGCCTCTTGGATAATGAGGTTGTCGCCTCCACCCCTCGCCCCTGAGTCCCCCTTGTCCTTGGGCTGGGTATTGTTTGATTACCTTCCTCCAGGCCTGGGCTGGTGTGTGTGCGTGTGTGTGCGTGTGTGTGCGTGTGTGTGTGTTTGCGCGCGCGCACGTGTGCATGGGTGCCGATCCTGGGGCTTGAACTCACGCCTGCCCTCATGCGTGCCCTGGGCTGGCTCTCTACCGCTTGAGCTCCACCCCTGCTTCCGGCCCTTTGGGAGTTAATTGGGGCTTTAAAATAAATGTCCCCGACTTTCTTGCCTGGGCTGGCTTTGAACCTCGCTCTGCAGATCTCAGCCCCCCCCCCCCCAGCAGGGGCTGCTGTGCGGCGCGGGGGCAGGGGCGGTGGGCAGCGGGGGGCTGGGGTGCCGCCGGCGGGGCCTGAGTCTGGAAGCCCTGGGTGTGACGCTGTGAGCCTCTCCGGGCCCCGCCCCCTGCGCTTGTCCCCTCGTGGCTTGTCCACGCCCCCCTCCGTGGCTTTGGCTCGGCCCGGCCCCTCCCCCCCAGCCTCCCGACCCCCCCCCCCCACGCACGGCAGGCCAGACCTGGTCTGTTTGCCCCCGACGGGGTGCCAGCCGTGCGTCCGTCCGTAGACTCTGCCCAGCCTCGTGTGAGCCCGCGGATTGGTCTCAACACCGGGGCACAAGCTCAGGGCCCACCCCGAGTCTGCCTGCCCGGGAACGGGGCAGCGGGGGTGCACGGGCCAGCCGGACCTGGCGGCAAAGGGGGCCAGACGTCCTCAGCCGCGTGGATGGGCAGAGCTGGGGACGGCCTGAGCCCAGGGCGGGCGGGGCCTCACGGACACAGGCCGTGCTGGGAGTTGTGTTTGTGCCTGGACGGGGGTTTGAACTCAGGGCTTGGGCGCTGTCCCTCCGCTTTGGCTCTCAAGCCTGGGGCTCTGGTCCTTGAGCCACAGCGCCACTTCTGGCACTGTGCTAATTCACTGGGGACAAGAGTCTCCGGGACTCTCCCGCCTCCTCCCCCGCCGTGGTCGGATCTCGGCCTCCTCGGGGTGGCTGGGATTCCCGGGGTGCGCACCCCGGGCCGCTGGCCGCCCGGGATTCATCTGAGGGAGGAGCCCGGCGCCTCCTGAAAAGTCGGTCCTAGAATCGGGAGTGCACACAGGCGTCGCAGTGACCGTCTGACTCCCCAGGCCTCCGTTTGCTCTTGGCCCCTGCCCTTGGAGGGTCGCAGATTCAGGGATGGATGTTGTGCCTGAGCTGGGCTTGAACTTGGGGCCTGGGCGTTGTCCCTGAGCTTTGACGGCTCCAGGCTGGCGCTCCGCCTTTCCCGCCTGGCTGGCTTCAGGTCCGGATGCTCAGGTCTCGGCCCTCCGATCGCCGGGATGGCAGGCGTGCGACCCGGGGCTCCCCGCCTCGGTGCAATCCCTCTACCTGGGATTGGGGTGTCGCTTCGTGGCAGAATGCTTACCTAGCACACGTGCACACAGATTGAAAAGCGAGCACAGACGGAAAGTAATACGTGTAAGTGTGCATCTGTAGACCAGGACTCCTTCCTCTCCTCGACATAGTCACAAACTACGTTTACATGGTTGCAAATAACCATGGGTGTAGTTCAGCTCCTTTTCACTGGTGTCTAATGCTCTGCCGTTGGCGTGTTTTGTAGCTTGTGTTTCTTCCTATGGACGAACATTTCTGTTGTTCCCCTTTTTGGCGTGTGTGTGTGTGTGTGTGTGTGTGTGTGTGTGTGTGTGCTAGTCCTGGGGCTTGGACTCAGGGCCTGAGCGCTGTCCCTGGCTTCCTTTTGCTCAAGGCCAGCACTCTGCCACTTGAGCCACAGCGCCCCTTCCCGGCGTCTGGTGGTTCCTTGGAGGTAAGAGCCTCCTGACTTCCCTTGCCCAGGCTGGCTTTGAACTGCGATCCTCAGGTCTCAGCCTCCTGAGCAGCTGGATGACAGATGGGAGCCGCCAGTGCCTGGCCCCCCCCTTTCAGATGTTTCCGAGGACCATTCCACGGAGCTCCCCGCCACCTCCCAGGGCCACGCCCGGCGCGGGTCTGAGCCGTCGGGGGGGGGCCGCCCCCCCCCCATCCCCCCGTGTCTTGGTTTTTCCTGATCCGCCGAGTTTTTTATCAGGGGACGTTGGTTCCCACCCGAGGTCGCCTCTGGGGTTCAGGATTCTTCCGCGCATGGAGTGAACGTGGAGATGGAATGATAGGCGCCGGGCCTCGGTTTCCCCAGCTGCTGTCTGCCTCAGCCCTGAGCTCAGGCCCGGACAGGAGCGATGGTGGGAACAGGCGGGGGATGGGGAGGGGGGAGGGGGGGAGAGCTCCCCGAGGAAGTGGGGCGACGGAGGTGCCGTGAGCTGTCAGAGCAAAAAAGAGAACAGCCGGTTCCGGGAGCCCCAGAGAGAAGGGGGGCACCCCCGTGTTCTGTGCCCCCCCCCCCAGCGCCTCATCCTCCCAGCCCTGATGCGGTTCTCCGGTGGCGCTGTGCGCGTGCCCAGAGGCCAGGGCCGGGCCGGGGCGGCTCTGGGCACGGGGCCCCCGTCGCCGCGGCCCCTCCCGCGAGCCCCCCCCCCCCCAGCCCGTCGGGGCCGCGCGCGTCCCGCCCTCCTAGCAGGGCCCGCCCCCGGCGCGGGTGAGCGTGGAGTGGCGGAATAATTATGCCTATTTCGTGTGACACCCAAATTGATTGCCACCAGGGTGACATTCCCAGGGCATTGTTCCTCGCGCGAACCGCTGATTACGCGTTGGGAGGGTGTGTGGCGTGTGTGTGTTTTGCTATTTTTTTCCCATTTTGGGGGAATTAATCTCTCCCCACCGCCGCCTCTGCAGAGAACACCTCTGAGCCCGAGGACGGACTGCAGCCGGGGTGGACGCTCGCTCTAAGCAGCCAGCCCCCCCCCCCCAGCCTCAGTTTCCCACTTGCGGGGTGCTGTCTGCACCCACCCTGTGCTCAGGCATCGGTGGGAATGATCTGAGGGGTCC
>NC_063180.1:44856333-44875660 GCF_023159225.1 Perognathus longimembris pacificus
TGCAGGAAGGAGGGGTGAAGGAGGAGGCAGGCGGGGGGGGGGGAGATGACAGTGCACTGGCACGGACGCAGCCTGCCACCCCAGCTGCCCGGGGGCCACGATTCAAAAGCCAGCCCGGGCAGGAAACCGGTGAGACTCTGGCGTCGGGGGAGCTACTCGGGTAAAGCCAGCTCGGTGTGGCTCAGGCCGCGGGGCACCAAAGCCTCGGGCAAAGGGGCTCAGGGGCAGAAGCCAGGCCCTGGAGTTCCAGTACTGGGACTGGTGCACACACGCACGCGCACACGCACACACGCGCGCGCACACGCGGCCTGGGCGCCGTCCCTGAGCTTTTCTCGCTCAAGGCTGGCTCTACCTCTTGAGCCACAGCTCTGCTTCGGGATCTGAATGGCGGTTCCTTGGAGCGCTGAGTCCTCACGGGCTTCCGGGCCCCCATCCTCCGGTCTCAGCCTCCTGGGTCGCTGGGTCACGGGCCTGAGCCCCCGGCCCCAGCCCGGAGTCTGATGGGTCCTCTGCGTCCCCCTGCCCCTGGGTCTGGGCTCTGATCTCTGGGCCTGCAGGGGGTGTTTGGGTGCCTTGTCCCCCTCCCCAGGCTGGGCTGCCGGGGGGGGGGGGGCCCGCCCGCTGCTTGACCCTGAGCTCTTCACCCCCTGGGAAGGATGCAAGCGTTTTTTGGCCAGCTTTCAACGGAATGGAGAAACGTGGAGCAGCCAGTGCCTGCCCTGTGTAAAGAACTTGCTGGACCCTATTGTATGATGCATTTTTTTTTTTTATCAGTGGTGGGGTTTGAACTCAGGGCCTGGGCGCTGTCCCTTAGTTCTTTTTTGCTCAAGGTTGGCGCTCTACCACTCGAGCCACAGCCCTTCCAGTTTTCTGGGTGGTTCGTTAGGGATCAGCATCTTGTGGCCTTTCCTGCCTGGGCTGGCTTTGAACCCCCGATCCTCTGACCGCAGCCTCCTGCGTGGCTGGTTTGACTGCGGTGAGCCGCCGCGCCCGGTTTGGGGGCCCCTTGTCTTTGGCGGGTTGGTGGTGGTTGTGGGGTCGGTGGGGCAGAGCGTTCCGTCCTGACAGCCTGGCTGGGGCCAGGGGCCGGAGGGGGCAGAGTTAGGTTTGTGGGGTTCCTGCTGGTGAAAGTCGGGTGCTGTGCAGGCCCCGCCCTGCCCTGCCCGGCGCCTGGGCCGTGCCCACTCCAAGGTGGGCAGAGCCAGATATAGAAACCTTTAAACACTTAGAGGCTCTGACAATTAAGATTCATAATTTATCCACAAATGGCCGGAAGGCGGCCGCTCCCGAGCGCCGGCTCCCCCGCGGGCGGCTCTCCCCGAGACGGGGCCTCGGCCACACGGGCTGGTGCCCCCCCCCCAGCGGACCCCAGGCCCCAAGAGACAGGGCAGGGGAGGGAGGGGCAAGGGGCGGTGCCCACACGTGTGTGTGCATGTGCACGCACATCGACACGCAGGTACACAAACACGAGTCATTGCCCCCTCGCTTTCTGTCTCACACACACGTGCACACACACACACACACACACACACACACACACACACACCCGGGAGCTCAGCAGCCCTTTGCCAGGGACCAGAAGCAGGAGGAAAATAAAGAATTATCCCACGACAAAGGACATGACCTCAATTTTCTTCCAGGTTGAGCTTTCTCTACCCATGAGGAGAGCAGAGGCGGGGAGGGGAGGGGAGGGGAGGGGGCAGGGAGAGGGAGGGAGGGGAGGGGAGTCCTCGGCTGGCAGCAGGAGGGGCACCCAGCCCACCTGTCCCCACCCCTCCCTGGTTTCTGCTGCAGGCGCCGTGTCTGGGCGCCCCCTCCCGCCCCAGCCCCCCACGCCAGGCGGCGCGTCGCCCCGCACGGGCCTCCTCCACCCCTCGGCACGCACCCCAGCCACGCGCGCCTCCGTGGGAGTGAGCAGGACGGCGGCGGAGGCCGGGGCGGCGGAGGCCGCAATGGGGCCAGGGTGTGGCGGGCAGCCTTGGGTGTCACCGGGGCTCTGGCAACCCCCTCGCCTGCCCGCGGGCCCGCTGTGGAGATGGCGTGCTCCCCCCCTCTGGTCACCCACCCTCCCTCCTCCCCTCCTGCCCCGCCCTGGGTCCCTGCCCGCCCCCCCCCCGCCCAGTGGCGGCCTCTGGAGCACTGCGTGGGAGCACTATGAAATATTGATGCTGTGAACCCAAAATAACTGAGCTGTATCGCAGCCTACCCCAAACGAGGGGAGCCGGAGCCGGGTGGCCCGCGGGCTCCGGGCAGCCGTTGGCCACAGGGGATGGGACAGCCATGGACAGGGGTCTGGCCCGCCCCCCGTGATCTGGGGGTTCCCTCCCCAGGCCACTGTCGCTAGTTACCGACTGGGAAAGGGGCGCAGGACGGGAGGGTCCTGGGGTTGTGCCCTGGGCAGGGCTGCCCGCCGGCCGTTGGCGTTGAAGTCCTCTGTGTTTGTGGGCCCCGTTTTTAATCCCCCGCCCTCAGCAGCGCCCCCCAGGGGCCCAGCGATGGCGACACCCCAGCCAGGGGGCCAGGCCTGGACGGCCGGCTCCCACGGCATCCTCGCCACTCTGAGCCTCAGTTCCCCGCCGCCGTCCGCAGGCGGTGTTGGGATCTTAGGGAGCTGGTTCTCTGTGGCTTGGGTGTCAGGCCACGCGGGGCCCGGCCGGTGGCCTGGTCACCCAGGTGTCCCCCACCCCAGGTCCCGTCCAGCCACCAGCCCTGCAGAAACCCACGCCTGCTTCAGCCGAGCTAAGAGGCGCCAGGTTGGAGGATCACACTCGGGCCGGCTAGCGTCGGGCAGACGCTCAGGACTCTATATGTATATAAAAGGCCAAGGGCACGGTCACGCAGGCCGAACCCCAGTGCCGCCAAACAACCACTAAGGAGTGAAGGTCTGATGACTGTCCCGAGGACTGAACAGTCCAGTCCGTGTGGAGGCTGCTGAGCATTTCCCTTTCTGCTCAGCCCCTGGGAGGCTCTGCACTTGGTCATTAGGCAGGGCTTTGTGACCGCGTTCCTCCTTTAGCTTGTGTCTCTTTGTCCCCTTTCTCTTCCCCTGTCAGTTGGCTGAAGTCTTGGAATGAGGTGCACCGGACAGCGGTTACACAGTGCCACTAACGGGGGGAAGTAGAGGCCCGGCGTTGTAGGCAGAGGTGGTTGTCTGAGTAAGTGATGGAGGGCTCAGTGAAGGAGGTGGGCTCTGGGGCGGGAGGCCACGGCGGCGGCCGGGACGGTCCTCTACGGGACAGTGGCCTAGAGATCGGATGTTCAGGGCGGGGTACTGCTACTGCTAACAATACCGCAGGCTGTGGAATCCGCACAGCCGCCCTAGGTGACATGCTACCAGTGTCCTCTTCTGTGTAGATTTGTTTCCCCCATTGGTCCTGGGGCTTGAACTCGGGGCCTGGGTGCCGTCCCTGAGCTTCTTTAGCTCAGGGTTGGTGCTCTACTACTTGAGCCACAGCGCCACTTCTGGTTTTCCTGGTGGTTCATTGGAGTCTCACGGACTTTCCTGCCCAGGCGGGCTTTGAACCACTGGTGGTGCCGGGCTCCCTCTCTCTCTCTCTCTCTCTGTATATATATATATGTTTTTGCCAGTCCTGGGGCTTGAACTCAGGGCCTGGGCTCTGCCCGAGCCTCTTTGTGCTAGGCTGGTGCTCTACCACTGGAGTCGCAGCGCCACTTGTGGGCTTTTTCTGAGTGGTTTATAGGGGAGAAGAGTCACAGGGACCTTCCTGGCCCTCAGATCTCAGCCTCCGGAGGTGCCGGGCCAGCAGGCGTGAGCACCGGTGCCCCGGCTTTGTTTGCTCTTCCTCTGGCAAGCAGTGCTGAGGCTGTGGGTGCCCTTCTCCTCCCTCCCGGGCAGCTCAGATGCCAGCCTGGCCCCGAGCAGGGTGCTAAGAGTCCTATTTACCTCTGCGTCCCGGCCTCCCCGCCCGCCAGCCCCGCGCTGGCCCAATTACTTATCGATCACCTGTCAGGATGTTTGCTTTTCGGGTGGGTCACTGGAGCGTGTGTGACTGAGAAAAAACGGCCTGGAAGGGGCGGTGGCAGAGGCTGCGGCCTGGAAGAGTCGGGAGGGAGGGGGGCTGGAGGGGGCGGTGAGCAGTGTCCCCTTGGGGACAATAAAGCCTGGGCAGATTCCATGACACGTCAGCGACACCCAGTCCTCTTGCTAATCAGTCCCTCGGTCCATCAACCACCGAGAAGGACTCGTCAGCTCGGGGAGAGGCTCGGCACATGCAAAAGAGCGCGTCAGCCCGGCCTCGCCTCCCGCCCCCAGCGCCGCACAGGAGGCTGAGATCCCAGGAGCGGGGCGTGAAAGCCAGCCCAGGCAAGAACGTCTAATCCCTCCCTCCCTCCTCCCTCCCTCCTTCCCTCCCTCCCCTCCCTCCCTCCCTCCCTTCCTTCCCTGTCAGTCCTGGGCCTTGAACTCCGGGCCTGGGCGCTGTCCCTGAGCTCTTCAGCTCAAGGCTGGCGCTCTGCCACGTTGAGCCGCAGCGCCACTTCTGGTTTTCTGGTGGTTCATTGGAGATGAGCGTCTCACGGCCTTTCCTGCCCCGGTTGGCTTTGAACCGCGACCCTCAGATCTCAGCCTCCTGAGTGGCTGGGACGCCAGGCGCGAGCACCACGCGCAGCTTGTGAGAGTCTTTGTCTTATTGGCCACTAAAGGGCTGGAAGTGGTGCTGTGGGCTCAAGTGGTGAGCCCTGGCCCGAGCAGAAGCAGCTAAGGGACAGCGCCCGGGCCCCTGAGTTCAAGTCCCAGTATTGGCACATCAAAAGCAGCCTCGACGTAGTGTCCCTGGAGCCAGCAGAGCGGAGCCCCCGCCCTCCCTGCCCCGCCGGTGCAGCACGGGTGGGGCGTTTGGCTTTGGGAGCAGAGGCCTTGGGGGTACAAATGGGGGGGGCGCCCGCAGGCTGCCATTGCACCCTGCCTGCCGCCCCAGACCTCACGGGGATCTCTGATTCCAGACAGGTCGGAGGGGGTCCCTGAGGGGCAGCTGGGGCCTGGGGAGCCCCTTTGTGGGCCTGGAGCGGGGAGGGAAAGCGGGGCGGGCTCCTGGCAGAGGTGGTGGGGGCGGGGGCGGTGGTGGGCAGGGGCGGTGGTGGGCAGGGGCGGTGGTGGGGCAGGGGCGGGTGGTTGGGCAGGGGGCGGTGGTGGGGAGGGGCGTGGGGTGGGCAGGGCGGGTGGTGGGGCAGGGGCGGTGGTGGGCAGGGGCGGGTGGTGGGCAGGGGCGGTGGTGGGCAGGGGCGGTGGTGGGCAGGGGCGGTGGTGGGCAGGGGCGGGTGGTGGGGGAGGGGCGGGTGGTGGGCAGGGGCGGGTGGTGGGGCAGGGGCGGGTGGTGGGCAGGGGCGGGTGGTGGGCAGGGGCGGTGGTGGGGAGGGGGCGGTGGTGGGCAGCGGCAGTGTCTGACGCTGGGGCTCGGGCTGGTTGGGGGGGGGAGTGCCTCCAGTACTGGGGCTCCTGCTAGGACTCCCCCAGCCCGGGCCCTTGAGCTCCTTCGATCCCCTGGAGGAGGCCCCCCCCCCGAGTCGCTGGGGTCACTGGCATCCAGACCTCGTGGGGGGGAGGGGAGGGGCGGGGGGGTCCCTGTGACTCCCCGTCACGTCAGTGGTGTTTCTCACGGCGCCCTGTGCTTCTTCCGGCCGCAGGTGAGCGAGAGGATGCGGTGGGGGTGCCCCGGCGCGCCCCGCCCCCCCCCTGGCCTGCTGGCAGCCCATCCTGCTGCTGGTGCTGGGCTCGGCGCTGTCGGGCGCGGCGTCGGGCTGCCCCCCGCGCTGCGAGTGCTCTGCGCCGGAGCGGGCGGTGCTGTGCCACCGGCGGCGCCTGGGTGGCCGTGCCCGAGGGCATCCCACCGAGACGCGCCTGCTGGACCTGAGCAAGAACCGCATCAAGACGCTGAGCCAGGATGAGTTTCGCGGGCTTCCCGCACCTGGAGGAGCTGGAGCTCAACGAGAACGTGGTGAGCGCCGTGGAGCCCGGCGCCTTCAACAACCTGCAGGGCCTGCGCGCGCTGGGCCTGCGCAGCAACCGCCTGAAGCTCATCCCGCCCGGCGTGTTCGGCGGGCTGGGCAACCTCACGCGGCCTGGACATCAGCGAGAACCGCATCGTCATCCTGCTCGACTTCATGTTCCAGGACCTGCTGAACCTGCGCGCGCCTCGAGGTGGGCGACAACGACCTGGTGTACATCTCGCACCGCGGCCTTCAGCGGCCTGCACAGCCTGGAGCGGCTCACGCTGGAGCGCTGCAACCTCACCGCCGTGCCCACCGAGGCCCTGTCGCACCTGCACGGCCTGGCCGTCCTGCGCCTGCGCCACCTGGCCATCGCCGCCCTCCGCGCGACTACTCCTTCAAGCGCCTCTACCGCCTCAAGGTCCTCGAGGTCGCGCACTGGCCCCACCTGGACACCATGACCCCCAACTGCCTCTACGGCCTCAACCCTCACCTCCCTGGCCGTCACCCACTGCAAACCTGACGGCCGTCCCCTACCTGGCGGTGCGCCACCTGGTCTACCTGCGCGTGCTCAACCTGTCCCACAACCCCATCGGCGCCATCGAGGGCTCCATGCTGCACGAGCTGCTGCGGCTGCAGGAGCTGCAGCTGGTGGGCGGCCAGCTGGCCGTGGTGGAGCCGCACGCCTTCCGCGGCCTGCACCACCTGCGCGTGCTCAACGTGTCCGGCAACCGGCTCACCACGCTGGAGGAGTCGGCCTTCCACTCGGTGGGCAACCTGGAGACGCTCATCCTCGACGGCAACCCGCTGGCCTGCGACTGCCGGCTGCTCTGGGTCTTCCCGGCGCCGCTGGCGGCTCAACTTCCACCGGCAGCAGCCCGCCTGCGCCACGCCCGAGTCCGTGCAGGGCAAGGAGTTCAAGGACTTCCCCGACGTGCTGCCGCCCAACCACTTCGCCTGCCGGCGCGCCCGCATCCGGGACCGCCAGGCCCAGCGGGTGTCCGTGGACGAGGGCCACACCGTGCAGTTCGCGTGCCGGGCCGACGGCGACCCGCCGCCCGCCATCCTGTGGATGTCGCCGCGCAAGCACCTGGTGTCGGCAAGAGCAGCGGGCGGCTCACCGTGTTCCCCGACGGGACGCTGGAGGTGCGCTACGCGCAGGCGCGGGACAACGGCACCTACGTGTGCATCGCCGCCAACGCGGGCGGCAACGACTCCGTGCCCGCGCACCTGCACGTGCGGGGCTACGCGCCCGACTGGCCGCACCGGCCCAACAAGACGTTCGCCTTCATCTCCAACCAGCCCGGCGACGGCGACGCCAACAGCACCCGCGCCAGCGTGCCTTTCCCCTTCGACATCAAGACGCTCATCATCGCCACCACCATGGGCTTCATCTCCTTCCTGGGCGTCGTGCTCTTCTGCCTGGTGCTCGCTCTTCCTGTGAGCCGCGGCAAGGGCAACACCAAGCACAACATCGAGATCGAGTACGTGCCGCGCAAGTCCGACGCGGGCGTCCCCCGCCGCCGACGCGCCCCGCAAGTTCAACATGAAGATGATCTGACGCCCCGGGCGCCCCGGGGAGCCGGGCTCTGCCCCCCGGGGGGGGGAGGGGGAGGGGAGGGGAGGGTCCGGCGCCTCCCACGCCCCGGGCCCCGGACTCCACGCCGGGCCGAGCAGACGCGCGGCAGAGCCCGCGGTCCCGTGATCGCCGTTCCCCACGCCGACGGGCAGAGGACGGACTCCCCGCCCTCGGTGACTGGGTTTCCATAGCGATGGATTTTTATGAAAACTTGAAATAATAAAAAAAGAGAAAAGAAAAACCGACAAAAAAAAAAATCCCACAACGTTTCCAATAGCTAGACGGAATGCAAACTCTCGACGCCCCCGACCAACCCAGGGCCATCTTCCAAATCAGCGTCTTGTTCTTCCCTCCTCCTCCTCCCGCCCTCCTCCCTCCTCCCCGCCCTCCCCCCTCCCCTCCTCCCTCCTCCCCGCCCTCCTCCCCCTCCCCGCTCCTCCCTCCTCCCCGCCCTCCTCCTCCTCCTCCCTCCCCCTCCTCCCCCGCCCCCTCCAGCCCCCCTCCCCTCCTCTCCTCTTCCCCTGAGGGGAGGGATCACTCAGGAAATCAGGCCCCGCCCCCGCCAGGCCCCACGGTGCGGCCCAGCCCCGGGCGGGCTTGAGCCAGGGTTCGGTGGTGGGGACAAGAGTTGCCCCCTCCCCGGGGCTGGGGCTTGTCTCCTGGGCTGCCAGGCAGCTCTATTTGGGGGAGGTGGTTTCGGGGGCCGGCTTGGGGGCTGGGGTCTTCTTTGGGGGGCACGGGGAGCGGTCCGTGGCGAGGGCCCAGGCCCGAGGCCGGCCCCGAGACGCGGCCTCCGGTCCCCGCTCTGCCCCGCGCTCCGCCGCCGGGCCTGGGCCTCCCCATCTGTACCCCGGGAAGCTCCGCCCACCCTGCCTACCTCACAGGGCTGTTGTGAGGAACCGATGAGATGTATGTGAAACACTTTGTAACCTTGTAAAGCGCTGTGCACACGTGTGGGTGATTGTTCTCATTCTGGTCCGTAGTATCTCATTGTGGGGGGGTGGGGCTACGGGGGGAGGGGCTGGGGGTGGGGGGAAGAGGGCGCCCCCCCCCAGACATGGCCAAGGCGGTGTCCTCAGGGACTGCCCGAACAACAGCTCTAGCCAACCCACCCCTCCCCCCAACAGAAGGCCAGGGCCAGTAGTGCACACCTGTCATCCCAGCCACACAGGAAGTTGACATCCGACCATCATGTTCAAAGCCAGCCTGGAGAGGAAAGCCCGTGAGACTCTTACTTCCAGTGCTCCGTCAACAGAGCCGGAGGTGGGGCTCTGTCCCGAGTGGCCGAGCGCCAGGCTTGGGCGGGAAAAGCCCAGGGGCGGCCCCGGGCCCTGAGTTCCGCCTGAAGCCTCGCGGGCTCTGCCACCGCTGGAGCTCCAGCTCTCTCCCGGCCTCCTGTCGCACGAGCACTTATTGAGCACCTGGTGTATACCGCTTTTCTCATCATGGACCCAGACAAAGGGGACCGAGGGGGGCCAGCCCCCCGCCCAGCCCCCAGCCTCATTCCGGTGCCTTCTGGGCTCCTGGAGTCAGGACTGGACCCCCCGCTCACCAGCGGGCCAGGCGCGCCAGGCCGTGACCAGAGCCCCCGTGGCGGAGCCCCGGCCTTCCAGGCGGAGCCCGCGGGTGGGGCTGGGGCTCGACGGCTGTCCGAGGCTATCCCAGGCCTAGGGGAGACGGCAGATTTTACTCCCTGGTGGGGAATGGCACCCTCTGGAGTCCCACGGGCCCTGTGGGCTGGGCCTCCCGGGGTGGCCTAGGGGCGCGGTCAGGAGCTGCCGAGCTCAGGGCCGAGGTCAGGTTCCCGCCTCACGCCAGCCGGGAGCCGCTGTCTCCCCTGTGAGATGAAGACAGGGCTGACACTGGACGGCCAAACGAGGGCGCGGGGTGCCCCCCGACTGATGCGGCACCGGTACTGAGCAAGCCGCGGTACCGGGTACTTAGGCTGCGGTACTTGGTACTTAGGCCACGGTACTTGGTACTTGACCCTCGGCCTCTGCTCTCGGCCGTGGTGGCGGCCGTCCGTTCCCCCCGCCCCACGCTTGCAGCGGAAAGGACCAAAGACGGCAGTCCCCGCTTCAGGGCCGGCCCAGGCGGGATGCCTTTGGGGGGGGGCCCCCGAGGGAGGGAGGGGGAGGGGGAGGGGGGAGAGGGGCCCTCAGGCGTGGGACTGGCCTGGTGCAGCAAGCGGCTCGGCGTCGAGGGCTTCAGGACGTCCACAGGCCTGGTGACCCCCAGGCCTCCCTCCCCCAGCTCGGGAACCCGGGGCCTGCCCCCCCCCACGGAGGTCCCCCGGGGGCTGCCTCGGGGGCTGCTGGGAGTGGAGGACGGGGTGCTAATTTATTCCAAGAGCGGGGCAGAATTCGCGCCGGGAAACCCACGGACGTCAGAATACGAGCAGCCGGGGTGTGGGGGGCGCGCCCGCCATCCCGGCCGCTCGGGAGGCGGAGGCCGAGGGCCGCGGCGCAGAGCCAGCCTGGGCTTCAGCGTCCGTGAGATCTGAAAGCAGCCAGCAGACACCTGGAAGGGGGTCCGGGGCCAGGTGGTGGAGCCCCAGCCTTGCACAAAAATGGGCTCAAGGACAGCACCCCGGCCCTGAGTTCAAGCCCCAGGACCGGCACCAGACAAACACCACGAGACCCTTCTCCTACTGTGAGAACTGAGGGCCAGCACCGAAGAAGGCGGGTGCCCGGGGAGCCAGGGGCAGCCCCCTACGCGCCCCGGAAACCCCGTCTCTCACCCGGGGCGGGGGACGGCCGCCCGCGCTCCTGCTGGGGTCGGGGGTCATCGGGAGCCAGGCGGCCATGGCCGTGACCTCCGCCCTCCAGGGGCTCGCAGGAGTCGGGGACCCCGGGGGGAGGAGGAGCGGAAGCCCCTGCGATTCCTCACAGCCAGTCACAGCCCGGGCCTCCGCCTCCCCCAGAGTGGGGCTCGCCGAGGCTCTGCTGGCCTCCTCCAGGTGAAACCTGATTGGTCACCCACCAGCCAATAGACCGCTGCCTCCCTGTCAGAGGCCCAGTTCCTGTCCAATCGGCTGTGACCGAGGAGCTCCACCCCGCACGTGCCAACTTTGGGGGGCAACGAGGACCCCGCGGAGACCGAGGCCCCCCGGCTCCCGCCGGCCACCCGCGCGCCCCGCCGGGCCCAGATCTGAGGACGGAGGCTCGGAGGCGGCTGGGCCGGGGAAGCCCGCGGGGCTCCGGCCTCCGTGGACCCGCGAAGCCGGCGCGGAGCGGCTCAAGGGCGACCCGGCCAACTCAGCAAAAAGCTAAGGGGCCGCGCCCAGCCAGCCGCTGAGTTCGAGCCCTAGCACTGGTGCAGAGGCAGGCACGCGCGTGTGCGCACACACACACACCCCCTCAGGCGCTGTACCAGCTTCCCGTCTGCAGAGACGCTCCCAGCCGTGGGTGACGGCCCGGGAGGAGCCGAGCTCCGTGCGGGTCCATGGGGGCAGAGCCGACCGCGCCCGAGGGACAAGGGGCTTCTGCCCACGCCCCTCACGGGACAAGGGGGGGCTGGCCTCCCCCGCCCCGCCGGCCGCCTTCCTGGGGGCAGAGCTCCGGGTCTGTGCCAGGCCACCCACAGCTCACGGGGGCTGGTGGGGGCAGGTCACGGGGAGCGCACGGGAAGGGGGGCAGGGCCGTGTGTGTGCGCGCGTGCGTGTGTGTGCGCGTGTGTGCGCGTGTGTGTGAGCGTGTTGCTCCTGCTTAGCTTTCTCACTCCTGGCCGGCGCTCTACTGCTGGAGCCACACCTCCAGTCCAGCTTTTGCTGGTTCATTGGAGATAAGGGTTTCATGGATGTTCCCGCCCGGGCTGGCTTTGAACCACAGTCCTCGGAGCTCAGCCTCCTGAGCAGCTGGGAGGACGGGCGGAGCCACCGGTGCCCGGCTCCCCTCGGCGTCTTTACACGCAGGCTCTGCGCCAGCCCGGGCGGTCGGGGGCCGGGTGGGCGCCCACCGGGGGACCTGGCCTGACCTGTGTGACCTCCCCACCCGTCCCCGGCCCCTCGAGCCTCGTTCCCAGCCTGCACTGACAGTCACCACCACGGAGCAAGAAGAGAACATTCCAGAGGAATGGCGAGGAAGACGGTGTTGAGGGCGGGAGAAGAGGAAGCCGGGCAGGAGAGAAACGGGGCCTCTCCGTGATCCGTTCCTCTTCAGGAAGGCAGCGCCGCCTTCTGCCTGAAAGTGGCGCTCACGAAGCCCAGGGACAGTGCCCAGGCCGTGAGTTCAAGCCCCAGGACTGGCAGGAAAGAGAGAGCGACGAGGGAGGGAGGGAGGGAGGGAGGGAGGGAGGGAGGCAGGCAGTCTTTCCCCTGGGATGCGCAAGGTCACCCCGGCCCCGGGATGCCAGGGGGGGCAGCTGGAGGCCCTGACTTTGCTCCCTGACTTGCAGACATTTACATAGCTCATAAAAAAAAATATGGCCTCGTAAAGAGGAGCCGGTCCCCACCGCTGCCCGGGCCCGAGTGTGGATCCAGGCGTTCCAAGGGCGCGGGCCGGGCGGCAGGCAGCGTGGGGGGCTCTCCGGGGCGTGGGGGGCTCTCCGGGGGGGCTCTCTGGGGCGTGGGGGCTCTCCGGGGCGTGGGGGGCTCTCCGGGGCGTGGGGGGCTCTCCGGGGCGTGGGGGGCTCTCCGGGGGTGGGGGGCTCTCTGGGGTGTGGGGGGCTCTCTGGGGCGTGGGGGGCTCTCCGGGGCGTGGGGGGCTCCCGGGGGGGGCTCTCCGGGGCGTGAGGGGCTCTCCGGGCATGGGGGGGGCTCTCCGGGGCGTGGGGGGCTCTCCGGGGCGTGGGGGGCTCTCCGGGGGTGGGGGGCTCTCTGGGGCGTGGGGGGCTCTCCGGGGCGTGGGGGGCTCTCCGGGGGTGGGGGGCTCTCCGGGTGCTGCCCGCGCCCTGTGCTCTGGCGACCTGGGCATCGGCCGAGCCTTTCGAGACTGTGTCGCGCGTGCACCTGCCTGCCTCCCCTCAGGCCTGGGGGGGGGTCCCCCATCGCACCTCCCCCCACACTGTCACTGGACTGTGACAGACTTACGGCCGCTCCCGCAGAAAGACAGTTTTACAGCCTCCCCTCGTCCGGCCCATAAATCCTGTCGCGTGGCACTGGGTGCCCTCCGCGCCGCGCCAGGGGCCGGGGTCCCCACCCGCCCGGCACCTCCCGGCCCATCCTCTCAGCAGAGCCGTCCCCAAGTCCCAGCGCCCCCCCCCAGCTCCCCCGCGTGTTCCTGTGCCATTCGCAGGCAGTGCCGGGGGTGCATTCCTGCTCCCCGTCACACCTGGGTTCAGGGAAACGAAGGAAGGCCAGAGACCGGCCAGGAGTGGCCCGGACCCTCTGCCCCCTGGGGAGAGCCAGTGGAGCGGAGGGGAGCGCGGGAGGGCGGGCGGGCGGGCGGGCGGGAGGCTGGAGTCTGCCAGGCGCTGGCTGTCACCTGGCTGGCCGAGAGCCAGGAGCACAGCTGTTGCCGTTCTCCTCTGGAGCAGCTTCGAGGGACGGGGACGTGGCAAGGTGGACGCTGCCTGCGGTCGCCCAGGGGCAGGGGAAGGACTGGGGGGGGGGGTGGCCCAGACGGAGGGGGTGGGGTGGATGAGAGGAGAAGGGGGCAGGAGAGCTGGGGATGGGGCCGCACACCGCAGGGCCCTCCCCGCAGATTTGGGGTCAGCCCTGTACCCAGACACCCGCAGCCACACACACAACAGATGGGGCGCAAGCAGGGCCTCTGACGCCGCTCTGCCGGGGTCCGAGTCCTCCCTCCGGGTCGTGCTCGGTGCTCCTGAGGAAAGGGTAGGGCAGGTGTGGGCGCGGAGTCGCGGGGGACACGGAGGCAGGGTGCTCCAGAGAGCTGGATCTGAGCAGTGGGGCGCTATGGGGCGTCTGGGCGGGGCAGGGAAGCGCAGGAGGCCCGGCCTTGGCGCACGCTCAGACGCCATCTTGGTGAAGCCACCCCCCCCCCAGCGCCCACCATCAGGGACCATTCGTGGGTACAGCACAGCCCTCCTCCTTCCTGGAACCACAGTGCAGTCCACATGGCCTCTGCTCAGTGCACACCCACGCGTGAGCGCACACACACGTGCACAGCCAGGACAGCACCAGCTGGAGGGAGAGTCACTGTTTTATGAGCCATCCAGCCAGTGGGAGCATGTCAAGCATGAGCCAGCCAGCCAATGGGAGTGCACCGAACTTGAGCCAGCCAATGGGAGCGCACTGAACCTGAGCCGGCCAATGGGAGCACACTGAACCTGAGCCAACCAGCCAATGGGAGTGCACTGAACCTGAGCCAGCCAGCCAGCCAATGGGAGCACACTGAACATGAGCCAGCCAATGAGAGTGCACTGAACATGAGCCAGCCAATGGGAGTGCACTGAACCTGAGCCGGCCAATGGGAGTGCACTGAACATGAGCCAGCCAGCCAATGGGAGCGCACCGAACCTGAGCTGGCCAATGGGAGTGTGCCAGGCACTATCTCCTGGCCACACCATCTGGCTAAGGGCCCCCAGGGGCCGAGGAAAAGTGAGGCCATGGTCCCAGCACTCTGGAACTGGAACCCCTGGGCTCAAAGCCTCCCCTCCCCTTCCTGCCGCCACTTTGTGTACTGTGCAGGTACTAGGGCTTGGACCAAGGATCTTGTACTCTTGCTTGGCTTTTTTTTTTTTTAAATCAAAACTGGTGTTCCACCGCTTGAGCCACACTCCATTCTGGCCTTTTGCTAGTTGATTGTGATAAGTCCTTGGACTTATCTGCCGATGCTGGCTTTGAACCTCCATCCTCGGACCTCAGCCTCCTGAGTAGCTCTGGTGAGCAGCAACGTAAAGACCATTTAATTTTATCTGAAGCAGCCGCGGGCCGAGGGCTGGGGTTTGAGAGCGTGGTGTGCGGGGCCAGAGGAGCGGGGTCCAAATCTTCGCCCTGCTACCAGGCAGCTGTGTGACTTTGGGCAAGCTGCCCGCGTGGCTTGTAGCGTAGATTAGATCGTGCCTTCGAGGTCTTTAGAACAAGCCTGGCACAGAGTAAGTGGCCAATAAACATTCGCTGTAACTGTTATTTTCCTGGATCCCAGGCTCCGGGGCCCGCCGCGTTCAGAATATGTGGATCGGCGGGGCTGCCACTCACGGGGGTGGCGCGGGTCTGTCCCCAATCCGTGGGCCCCGGCAGAAGGGAGATGGGTCCCATGGGGGCTGGCGTGGCACTCCTCCCCGCCCCCGCCCCCCCCCCCCCCCCCGTCCCTGCCCTCCCAAGGGAACAGAATGTCGCACACCCTGTCTGCAGTAAGCCTCCCAGAGACCGTCCGTTCCCCCTCGCCGGCCCTGGGAGGAGCCCGGCTGTCAGCCTGCGGCCTCCAGCTCCAGCCAGCTCAGGGCAGGGCTCTCCTGAGGGTTTTCCTGACTCTCTCATCCACACCTCCCCACGACGGTGCACACACACACCACACACACCACGACCTCCCCCCCCAAGCAGGCCGCAGGGTTTACAGAGCGCTCTAGTCTGTAAGACAGCAGTGATAATGCTGGCATGGCCCTTCTTGCCCCCAGAGCCCGGTGGCATGGACCCAAAGCCCTTCCCTTCCTCCCCTACGCTCCCCCAGCCCGGGGGGCCAGGGCTGTCTGTGTGTGAGGGGTTTCCTCCGCCCTCTCTCCTCTCGGTCTCCACACGGGGGCCAGCCACGCCACAGCCCCCCCCCCACGCCGCGGGGGGACCTCCACGTGGCCCGCTCTGCGTAATTGGCTTCTGGGGAGATCCTCAGACGTGACGTGACCCACCCTGGCTCATGGCCCTGCTCTACGCCCGTGAGCCGGGCACCCTGGAGCGCACACGGTCACTGAACCCAGTTAAAAGGAAAAGAAAAACCGCTGGGCACGGTGGCTCCCGCCTGCCCCCCCCCCCCAGCCACTCGGGAGGCCGAGATCTGAGGATCGCGGTTCAAAGCCAGCCCGGGCTACGGAAGTGCGTGAGACTCTCGCCTCCACGGAACCCACCAGAAAACTGGACGTGGCGCGGTGGCGCCAAGCGATCGGGCGCCAGCCCCGAGCGGAAGAGGTCCCGAGGCCCAGGTCCCGAGTTCAAACCCCAGGACTGACCCAAAACAACAGACTAAACTACGCCCCCTTGCAAGGGTGCCGGTGAACCCAGGCGCCGTGCTCCCAGCCAAGGCTTTGAGCTGGGGCCCATTTGGTGCCGGCTGCCCCCCACCTCCGGGGGTGAAGTGGGAGCCTGGGCTGGGGCTAAGGGCTAGCAGTCAAAACGACCTGGCCTAAAGCAGGGTGGCCCTGCGCTTCCAGCGCGCGCGCTGCGCGCGTACACACACACGCACACACGCGCGCACACACACCGCGCACACACGCGCACACACACACACACACCCCAGCTACTCAGAGGACTGAGATCTGAGCACCGTGGTTCCAGGCCAGCCCAGGCAGGACAGCCCGGGAGACGGCCTCTCCAAGGAAGCAGCAGCGATAAACAAACAGCAGACAAACCAACCGGTGCACAAGTCCACGCTCCACCCATCCCGCGGCGGCTCGCGGTGGAGCCCCCGCCTCGATCTCTCGGAGGAGCCGGGGAGCCGGGGAGGCCCGGAGCCCGAGAGAGAAGCGGCGCCGAGAGGGCGACCCTGAGCCACGCCAGGGAGACGGCGTGGGGCTCGGGCGGGGCGCCCCGGGGGGCCACGGGCGACTCCCGGCCCAGGCGCTCGGGCGGGCCTGCCCGCCTCCGTGCAGATCTTCCCGGTGAGCACGCGTGGGCGCCCTGGCCGCCACATCCAGCCCACAGGCCGCCGCCTCTCCGCGGCTTCATCCTCGCAGGCGCGGGCGGGAAACCAACGGCCCCGGGACCCCGGCCGCCCGGGGCCCGGCGGGGTTACGCCGAGGGCGAGGGGAGGAGGACCCGGCTGCGGGACTCAGAACCCGCCCGGGTGAGCGCGGGGGGCGTCCTGCGTTTGGGGGTCACTTTGTGTCAATACTGAGACTTGAACCCAGGGCCTGGGTGCCACCCCGCGTGTCAGCCGCGGCCCCTCTTCCGGCGCCCCTCTGGATCCGGGAGAGAAGAGCCTGGTGGGCGCTCCTGCCCGGGCTGGCGTCGAACCCCGGCCCTCCCATCTCAGCCTGTGGGGCTCCGGGTTCCAGACGCTTCCATCCGGCTCGGCTCCGGAGCCTCGGCGGCGGGGCTCGGCCTCCGGTGGTGGAGACCGCGGGCCGTGGCCTTCAGCCCGACCCCACGGGGCTCCGGCCTCGCGCGCAGGCAGGGATTTCAGGGTGTCACAGCCCGAGCCGGGCAGCGCGGGCGCCGGGCCCTCCCGCCTCCATTTCCTCCCGCTCCTAAGCCAGGATTTCAGGGCCACGGGCGTGGGGGTGCCACGGGCGTGGGGGGGCCACGGGCGTGGGGAGGCACGGGCGTGGGGGGCACGGGCGTGGGGGGCACGGGCGTGGGGGGGGCACGGGCGTGGGGGGGCACGGGCGTGGGGGGCCACGGGCGTGGGGGGGCATGGGCGTGGGGGGGCACGGGCGTGGGGGGCCACGGGCGTGGGGGGCCACCCCCTCCCCTGCCCCCACAGTGAGCGGAGCCAGCCCCCTGAGTCGCTGGGCCTCCTCCGTCATGCATAGTCATGAGGCCTCATGCATATGCATGAGATTCCCGAGCCGGCCTGCACCGGCTCCACTTCCGCCAGCAGCGGCTCCGCCACCTCGCCCGGGCCGGGGCCCCCGGACCGCGCCTCCCATGCCGGGGGGGCCCCCGGGCCGCGCCTCCCATGCCGGGGGGGCCCCCGGGCCGCGCCTCCCATGCCGGGGGCCCCCGGGCCGCGCCTCAGGTCCTCAGCTGCACTCCAAGGGGGGCCAGGCGACCCGGGGCCACCCGCCTCCGCCTGGGCCCTCCCCCCCACTCCTCCTCCCCCCACTCCCCCTCCCCCCACCCAAGGCCCCATGGTCCCGTGGGACGTGCTGGGCCCCCAGGCCAGGCCAGGTGACGGGGTCCAGCGGGGGGGGGGGGACAGGAGGCCGCCCAGCGGCTCAGATGGCCGCCTGTCCTGGGGGGGGGGACAGGCTTCCCAGAGGCCCAGTGGCTGCCGTCTCCCCCTCCCCCCCTCCCTCTCCCCCCCTCAATGAAGACTTCACTAAAGAACCGCAGTGAATTAGAGGCGTTAACACTGCTGGGGGGGGGGCGCCTTCTCCTACCCCAGGCCCAGCCCTCACTCTGGGGGTCCTGACCTCAGACCTCTCCCCTGTGAACTCACACGCGTGTGCGCACACACACACACACTGTCCCTCTCCGCTGGGAGGGGAGGTTGGATTTCAGACAAATTGGAAACCCTCACTCCCCCCCCCCAGGGCTGCCTCTGCCAGGAAAGCGGGCTCCGTGGAAGTGTCTGCCCCCCCACTAGAGCCCAGGCCCCCAAGGTCAAGATGCAAGGTCAAAGCCCCTCCCCTCTCCCCCTCCCTGCCCGCCCTGGCTCAGCACCTTCAGCATCGCTTTAATTTTTACAGAGGTTTTTTTTTCCCCCCTTTCCTTCATTGCAGTTCAAGTAACAAATAATAAATGAGGGGGAGGAGGGAGGGGAGGAGGGCTCAGCAAGGATGCTGCCTGTCCCTTCGATCCAGGGAGCTGTCAGGGAGGGGGGGAAGCGGGTGGAGGGAAGGATTTAGGGAGGAGGCAGGCTTTGGGGTTGGAGAATAGCGCGCTCTCCCTCTCGCTCTCTCTCCCTCTCGCTCCCTCTCGCTCTCGCTCTCTCCCCCCCCCCGCCCCCCTCTTTCTCTCTCACACAGACCTCTCCATGCCAAGCCAACGGGAGCCGTCTGCCCTCCGTCTTCTCCGTCTTCTCCGTCTGGTGAGGGAATGGCTTCCGCGCTATCGATCACCGCGTGGGACTCGCCGGGCTCCGCGGGCCGCTGCCTCCCACCCGGCGGTTAGAGACCCCCGCGGGGGGGAGACCAGCCCCACGGCGCCCGCCGGTCACCCCCGCTACTCGGAGGCTGCGATCTGAGGATGGCGGTTCGAAGCCAGCCTGGGTGGGAAAGTCTGTGAGACTCTCATCTCCAAGGTGACCACCAGAAAACCAAAAAGAAAACCCGAAGGGGAGCCGTGCTCAAGTGGCGGAGCACCGGTCTTGAGAGCAAAAGAAGCTCGAGGACAGCACCCTGGCACTGAGTTCAAGCGCCAGGACTGGCCTCTACACGCAGCAACGCTTCCTTATTAAAATCCTTCCGTGGCTCCCGGTGCTCTGCGGGGCAAGGTCGGAGTCCTTGCTCCATAAAGTCTTGGATAGCGGGCGCCGGTGCACACACCTGTAATCCCAGCTACTCAGGAGGCTGAGATCTGAGGATCTGGGTACGAAGCCGGCCCGGGCAGGAAAGCCTTATCTCCAATTGCTCAAGTGGTAGAGCGCCAGCCTGGAGCAAAAAAGCCAAGGGAGTCTGGTGTCTGGTGCTCATGACAGTCACCGCAGCTACTCGGGAAGCTGAGATCTGACAATCCCGGTTCAAACCCAGCCAGGCAGGAAAGTCCACGAGTCTTATCTTCAGTTAATCACCAACAAAGCGGAAGTGGTGTTGTGGCTCAAGTGGTGGAGCGCCAGCCTCGAGCCAAAGAAGCTCAAGGACAGCGCTGAGCCTTGGGACTGGCAAAAATAAAGCCAGGGGAGAGAAAAGGGCCGAGTTCAAACCCCGGCACCCGTACAAAAGAAAGCGGGAGAGGGAGGGAGGGAGGGAGGGAGGGAGGGAGGGAGGGAGGGAGGGGAAAGATCTTGGATTGTCTTCAAGTGTACCCTAGTTTGTAGTCATAGCAGCATCCCCCCCCTTCCCCCTTCCCCCTCCCCCTCCCCC